>NC_141069.1:15420131-15460131 GCF_041138505.1 Cibotium barometz
TCTCTCAACAGTAATACCAACACCAAATTGGCTCATAGATATTAGTTAGGATGTGATAAGAGGAGTTTAGATGTGATAAGATGTGTATGGGATGAGGTAAGAAGTGTATGTGATGGGATAAGATGTATATGGGTTGTGATAGGGCGAGAATGGATGTGATGTAAAAGAATAGATGTGAAGGTGTATGTGGTTATATGAATGGGAATGTGAAAATGGATGTATGAAATTGAATGTGGATGTGGATGTATGAATGAATGTGGATATGGATGTAGATACGGATGTGGATGTATGTATGTGGATGTGGATGTATGAATGAGGATGTGAAAATGGATGTATGCATGTAGATGTGTATGTGTATGAATATGAATGTGGATATGGATGTAGATACGGATGTGGATGTATGAATGAGGATGTGAAAATGGATGTATGCATGTAGATGTTTATGTGTATGAATATGAATGTGGATGTGGATGTGGATGTATGGATGTAGATACGGATGTGGATGTATGTATGTGGATGTGGATATATGAATGAGGATGTGAAAATGGATGTATGCATATAGATGTGGATGTATGGATGTGAATGTGAATGTGGATGTGGATGTATGGATGTGGATATGGATGTGTATGTATGAATGCGAATATGGGATTGGATGTACGAACATGGATGTGTATGTAGAATAATGAATGTGAATGCGTATGTGAAATAATGTGTCGTCGATATGAGTGAATGGATGAGAATGAGTACACATATGAATGGAATGTGGAATAAGTAATGTGGACTGAGGAGGGATAATGTGGAAAGACGAAAGTTTGATATAGAAACTGTATTTTGTGACCTATTTATAAATGACTGTTTTATGTCAAGAATGCTGGGGAAGCATTTTGACCATCTTGTGGATTAAGGTCATGGAGACCAATCTGATAAAGTTGCAACTGCTGACGGAGAGTCAATGGAGGACGTCTCGCGTAGCAAGGTCGACCGAGGCCTTGACCAGTCTCGGTTCGATTTAAATGGTGAGCTTCCGGTACGGTGGATGAGGGACCAAGGAAGCGGCCTATGAGTGAAGCGCTAGGTCACCTGCGAAGGATCCTAGAGGGTGCTGACCATACGGTGCTCGGGCTCTGGGTCGTCGAACATACCCACACGTGCGTCGTGGAAGATATTGGAACAAGGAGTAAGAGTTATTTTCTCAAACTGGGCATGGATCTGGTTGATTGACCTTGCTGGTCCTCAACAGATGAGTCCATGGCTCTCTTATATGGATCTGTTGATTGATCTTGCTGATCTTCAATGAGGATTCCATCTTGATTTTTATATGTGAAAATATTGTCGGGTACTATGAGCTAGGAACTATTGAAAAGGCCCCTGAGTGAACAGGTTGTGAGCGTTCTGGTTGCCAATGATGCCATAAGTACACCGATGAATGAATGATTGGAAATATGGATTCAACCAGAGGTTTCGAGGATTGTCATCAGTGACATAATGGTTTCATTAAAGGATTGTTTTAAAGTTAGTTGATGCTGAGAAAAAGGCAATTTCATATTGGGTGTGTAAGTGGTGTGACTAGTTTTATGTTTGCATGAACTTCCGGCTAGGGGGCCTGGGAACTCTTTTCCCTGGTACCCGGGACAAAACCTAACCAAATTCCTAATTGGATCCCATCACTACAGTGGTTGGGCGGTTGGCTAACCCATGGGACTGGATGGGGTTAGGCTGGACTGATGGATCCGTAAATCGAGACTCAATTTTTGTTATTACGATAGATAAAGTAAATCCCGGATAGTAATTGTTCTATGGATAGGAATCAACGGCTGTACCTCTTGATGGGCAAAAAAGCGTTGATCCCAATGATCCAAGTGCAAGTTTCTTCCTTGATCTGACCGAGTATCTTTATAGGTGCACTCGGATCAGCTTGATCAGTAATGGTCTTGACTACGTTAGAGAGAAAAGTTTATCCTGGTGGAATCGCCCGTGCTTTCCGGGTAAGGGAAGTTTTTCCGAGTCCAATTTTGGAAAAACCGATGGATTAGTCTCTTGATCGAATATCCGTGGGACGAGGCCCCGAGTGTGGGGCCCTGAGTCTACTTCCGCTGCTAGCACTCCGAATCCGTTTTGCGCGGTGGAGACCGGGATCTCACAGTTGGTATCAGAGCAAATTGGCTAATAAAGATCAACTGAGAAGCCAAATATGTCAAAAATTTATCAAGTAGCACAAAAAGGTTGTAATTGTGTGATATAATTCATACAATTGATATTCAAACTAAAAATTTGTAAATTAGTAATTGGGTCTTCAAATGGAAGTACCGCAATTGTATGGAACCCGGACTTGCTTGAGGCCTAGACATGATGGTATTCACCTTATAGTTCCAAGTACCATGACTACCCGTATATACCGAGGGTATAACTGTAGCTCTTTACCGGCAGTATATACGAGTAAATCTAAGACTTGAAATTATAAGCATTAATGCTATCCAGTTGATGAATTCGAATGTGGTTGATATGATTTTTAATTCTATTTGGGAACTGATGAATTGATTTGGATTCTGATTGAAAAAATGATGATCCCTGAAAATGGGTTGAAATGTAATAAGCTGAGCGAAACATCAATGTGGATGATTGAGACGAGTCCCTATGATGATAAGTGATGATAATGATTTCAGCAAATCACTATGAGATTAGTGGATTGTGCTGTCAAATTGGTACTGTTAATACTTGACACGGTAGATAAAGTTAAGGGATGACAAATTGAGAACTTGCTTAACTGAAATTCCCGTGGTGGAGGAATGTTCAGAAGGAAAAATAAGGAACCCCAGAATAAATTGAATCTTAAGAAAAAGAGTTGTCCTCTACTTTGCGAGATGAGGACATCTCGCACTTTTTAAGTGGGGTAGAATGTAAGATTCCTCCCCCAGCCTTCGAGGTATAAAGGAGTAAGAACCTCCCTTTCTGATCTTATATTTTCCCACTCTAAAATAAAAGAGGATTCTGTTTAAGAAGGAAGACCTTTCCCCAGAATACTTTCTCAGGAGCCCCACCTGTTTTAAGGATTCAGAACGATGAGTTCAGAAGTGTGAACCGGTGTTTTGGATGCCAAGGATTTGGTCCTCAGTTAAAAGACTGCCCAGGATCGACAGAAGCAGTATGCAGATAAGAAGAGCACAGTCAGAGAATTCAAAGAAGCAGATATGGTCTTCATTCGAGTACGGCCCAAAAGAAGTTTTTTATCTCTTGGGAAGTATAAGAAGTTAGCCCCAGATATTGTGGGCCGTATCTGATTTCAAAGAAAGTAGGTAACTTAGCCTACGAGCTTTTTCTACCTCATCATCTCAAAGTTCATAATGTATTTCATGTAAACCTTCTAAAGAAAAATGTGCCAAACCCAATTCATCGAAAGGCGGAAAAACTTCAGTGGCAAGATACCCCGTTGGCTTCTAGGTTACGCTAGTTCTTTTTTTTTATATAAGTCGTAACTCTCGCAGTAATCTTACTTCCATCGATCTCCTTTCTTTCTTAATCTCCTTCATGGCTTGGCAGCAGGAATTGGTTTTATCCATGATAATTTCTCACCTTCAAGACGCAAGCGAGTCTGTGATGAAGAAGGATTTTATAGAACTGTATGAGCGCTCACTTTTCCCTCACTTGGGAACTTCTGTAGCTCAGACCAAATGGCAGACCTATCAAGACATAACTAGGGTAACACCGTGGGGTCAGCAGCACTTTCGTAAACAATGTCCGCCTGGCTATGGTTATTGAAGCTTTGGGTTTGGGTCCCCGATACTATTGCGTGATGAGATCAAGGCATGTTGGGTTTTCTGAGCGGGTCTTCTTACTAGCGTGATGAGATCAAGGCATGTTGGGTTTTCTGAGCGGGTCTTCTTACTAGCGTGTTTTCTTCCTCATCAAAAGATATGCCTTTATCCCGTTTTTGGCTTACCTCTCAGAGGTCCTTTTAATAGGTCACCTCATACCAATGAGATAGGTGCTGTAATAACCGGCCGAATTATTCCCATAGTCGAGTTACCTTATACATGTGCAGCTTGTGAGTGCTGCTTTTGTGACCATATGATGGACGGGCTTATGGAAGTATAAAAAGTTCTTCTATCTTTACTGTATATGTTCTAAGAGTGAATAAAGTTGAAATCTTTGTTCTTGTCCTGAGTCTTACTCTCTTTGAGACTTTTCTTGGTGGTTAATCTTACTAAAATTTTCTCTCAGTCTTATATTCGTGCATCTTGCGAAATTACCCCTAGTTTGCAAGATGAGGATATCTCGCGTTTTTCAAGTGGGAGAGAATGTAAGATTCCTCCCCAGCCTCTCAAGATATCCAGCATCTTCCCCTGTAATCAATCCCCTCTTCAGAAATATAAAAGATCTTTTCTCTACCTGTTTTGACATAGAGAGAGAAAATATTCTAGAGAGAGAATATTTAGATTTTGAATATTTTTAGATAGAAAAATTTCTCATAATATTAAAATGAATTCCCCTGAAACAAAAATTCAAAAAGAACTTTCCAATGTGCAATTGGAATTAATTGGAAATGGGTAGAAAGGACCTTTGCCTAAGGGTCTAGATTTTCAGAAAATTTTGGATTATGATCCAATTAAGGTTCCTGTGGGCCAATAGGATCAATCCATGTGTGGGGAGGAGATAAATCCAATTTGTAAAAGAAGATACCCAAAAATGAGTAAATGCTCACATAAGATGAAGAGTTGACTATGTACAAGGTTTATTAGTAAGAAACTATGAGTAATATCAAAAATATGAGTAATATCAAAAATATGAGATATTTTGGGTATAATGATTCCATTTTGACACATATGTAAGGAAGGGGAGTCCCTTAAAGGAGGTGCATACTTCACATGCTTGAATGAGTTTTAAACTCAAAAATATTATGATATTTTTATCTCTCCTCTCTCTTGAACCAAACCAAATCAAAATGGAACCAAACCGAATAAAAAAGGAACCAAACTAGGTCCAAATCTAGTCCAAATTCAACTAAACTGAAATCTAGAAATTCTAGAAATCAGTTAGCTTTGGTTAGAGCTTCCCTCTCCTATAAATAGAACATGAATCCTTTGAAAAAAAAAAAGAGAATTGTACTATACTAGAGTTATGCTGAAATAATGCTAATTTCTAATATTCTCTAAAAATTCTCTCCAAATTGGAGAAATTGGAGCTTCCCTCTTTCTTCAATCCCCATTGGTGGCTCCATCAACATACTAAACCAATTGATTGGTTGGGGGCCTCTACCGTGAACAAAGAATCAAGCAATTTGTAAGGTAAATGGTGAATTTTGATTCTTTTCTATAATTTCTAAATGTTTCTCTCTTCTCAACCCCTCTCAAGCTTGAGAAGCTTAATTGGAATAGTTTTTGAATGCTATTGAAGTTAATTGATGAATGGTAGTGAAGAATTATATCATTTGATGAATGCTATTGAAGTTAATTGATTAATGATAGTAAAGAATTACATAAATTTCTATATATGCTTAATTCTAATGGTTTTTATGTAATTTGTCTCTCTCACTCAGGAAATGGTCATACTCATGACCCATTCTCAATCCAAATGAAGCTTTTCATAAAGCTTTTCCTTAATCCAAGATTAATCTATGCTTAAAGCCAAATTAATGGCTTTTTTGTATGCTTTTAGTTTATGTATTTCATGAATATTGATGATTCAATCCATTATTGGGTTAATGATCCAATTAGGGATCATTCTAATCATTCCCTTAATGATAAGCTTTATCCTTCAAAATAAATTGAGATTTATCAGTCATCATAGTAGCAGAGCTATGGCAAAATTTTTATAAAAATTACACATAAAATAATTTCATTCAAAGCATGAAAAGAGAACTTCCTACTATATTCTAGGAATTATCATCTAGATTATTTGAAAGAATTTTATTGTAATCATGGAGAAATTAATTTTTATGTTATGCATAATTGATGATTATTTTATTATAAAAGTGTTACTTTTATCATATTTGGATTTCATGCATAGAGGTATGCATAAAAAATCATTATTTTAATGTAAAAGTGTTACTTTTATCATAATTGGATTTCATGCATAGAGGTATGCATAAAAGATTATTATATTAATGTAAAAGTGTTACTTTTATCATATTTGGATTTCATGCATAGAGGTATGCATAAAAGATTATTATTTTAATGTAAAAGTGTTACTTTTATCATATTTGGATTTCATGCATAGAGGTATGCATAAAAGTTGATTATTTTATTATAAAAGTGTTACTTTTATCATATTTGGATTTCATGCATAGAGGTATGCATAAAAGTTGATTATTTTATTAAAAAAGTGTTACTTTTATCATATTTGGATTTCATGCATAGAGGTAAGCATAAAAGTTGATGATTTTATTATAAAAGTGTTACTTTTATCATATTTGGATTTCATTCATAGAGGTATGCATAAAAGTTGATTATTTTATTATAAAAGTGTTACTTTTATCATATTTGAATTTCATACATAGAGGTATGCATAAAAGTTGATTATTTTATTATAAAAGTGTTACTTTTATCATATTGGATTTCATGCATAGAGGTATGCATAAAAGATATTCTTTTTATACTAAAAGTGTGATTTTCATCATAAATGGATTTTATGCATAACTTAGATGCATAAGAGAAATTCTTTTATTCTAAAAGTGTAATTCCTACCAAATTGAATTTATGCATAAAAGTGTTATTCTCATCCAAATTGAATTTATGCATAGGAAGATGCATAAAAGATGGATTTTTAATTCAAAAGTGTCAATTCTCATCTAAATTGAGTTTATGCATGGAAGATGCATAAAAGATTGAATTTTAATTCAAATGTGTCATTTTTATTTAAAATGAATTTATGCATAGGAAGATGCATAAAAGATTGATTTTTATTTCAAAAGTGTTAGTCTCCTTAAATGGAATTTACGCATAAATAAATGTGTAGAGAAATCTTATATCAAATATAAGAATTCTCTTGTATTCTATAAATAGATATGGAAAGTGATAGGATGTGATAAGAGATGTATGAGATGTGATAAGATGTGATAAGATGCATATGAGATGAGTTAGGATGTGATAAGATGAGTTAAGATGTGATAAGATGAGTTAAGATGTGATAAGATGTGTATGAGATGTATAAGATGTGATAAGATGCATATGATATGAGTTAGGATGTGATAAGATGAGTTAAGATGTGATAAGATGTGATAGGATGTGATAAGAGGTGTATGAGATGTGATAAGATGTGATAAGATGCAATGAGATGAGTTAGGATGTGATAAGAGGAGTTTAGATGTGATAAGATGTGTATGGGATGAGGTAAGAAGTGTATGTGATGGGATAAGATGTATATGGGTTGTGATAGGGCGAGAATGGATGTGATGTAAAAGAATAGATGTGAAGGTGTATGTGGTTATATGAATGGGAATGTGAAAATGGATGTATGAAATTGAATGTGGATGTGGATGTATGAATGAATGTGGATATGGATGTAGATACGGATGTGGATGTATGTATGTGGATGTGGATGTATGAATGAGGATGGGTCACCTGCGAAGGATCCTAGAGGGTGCTGACCATATGGTGATCGTTAAAGATACCCACACGTGCATCGTGGAAGATATTGGAGCAAGGAGTAAGAGTTATTTTCTCAAACCGGGCATGGATCTGGTTGATTAACCTTGCTGGTCCTCAACAGATGAGTCCATGGCTCTCTTATATGGATCTGTTGATTGATCTTGCTGATCTTCAACGAGGATTCCATCTTGATTTTTATATGTGAAAATATTGTCAGGTACTATGAGCTAGGAACTATTGGAAAGGCCCCTGAGTGAACAGGTTGTGAGCGTTCTGGTTGCCAATGATGCCATAAGTACACTGATGAATGAATGATTGGAAATATGGATTCAACCAGAGATTTCGAGGATTGTCATCAGTGACATAATGGTTTCATTTTACAGGATTGTTTTAAAGTTAGTTGATGCTGAGAAAAAGGCAATTTCATATTGGGTGTGTAAGTGGTGTGACTAGTTTTATGTTTGCATGAACTTCTGGCTAGGGGGCCTGGGAACTCTTTTCCCTGGTACCCGAGACAAAACCTAACCAAATTCCTAATTGGATCCCATCACTACAGTGGTTGGGCGGTTGGCTAACCCATGGGACTGGATGGGGTTAGGCTGGACTGATGGATCCGTAAATCGAGACTCAATTTCTGTTATTACGATAGATAAAGTAAATCCCGGATAGTAATTGTTCTATGGATAGGAATCAACGGCTGTGCCTCTTGATGGGCAAAAAAGCGTTGATCCCAATGATCCAAGTGCAAGTTTCTTCCTTGATCTGACCGAGTATCTTTATAGGTGCACTCGGATCAGCTTGATCAGTAATGGTCTTGACTACGTTAGAGTACAAAGTTATCCTGGTGGAATCGCCCGTGCTTTCCGGGTAAGGGAAGTTTTTCTGAGTCCGGTTTTGGAAAAACCGACGGATTAGTCTCTTGACCGGATATCCGTGTGGACGAGGCCCCGAGTGTGGGACCCTGACCCGCGCAAGAAAGGCTACTTCCGCTGCTAGCACCCCGAATCCGTTGTGCGGTGGAGACCAGGATCTCACAGTTGGTATCAGAGCAAATTGGCTAATAAAGATCAACTGAGAAGCCAAATATGTCAAAAATTTATCAAGTAGCACAAAAAGGCTGTAATTGTGTGATATAATTCATACAATTGATATTCAAACTAAAAATTTGTAAATTAGTAATTGGGTCTTCAAATGGAAGTACCGCAATTGTATGGAACCCGGACTTGCTTGAGGCCTAGACATGATGGTATTCACCTTATAGTTCCAAGTACCATGACTACCCGTATATACCGAGGGTATAACTTGGATGATTGAGACGAGTCCCTGTGATGATAAGTGATGATAATGATTTCAGCAAATCACTATGAGATTAGTGGATTGTGCTGTCAAATTGGTACTGTTAATACTTGACACGGTAGATAAAGTTAAGGGATGACAAATTGAGAACTTGCTTAACTGAAATTCCCGTGGAGGAATGTTCAGAAGGAAATTTTTCGGTCTAATAGACCATTATCGTGTTAAAGATATGAATGATATGATCTGAATGAATTGTTATTTAATGATGAGTTCTATATAAGGGATATTTATCCCCGTATTCTATTGGGTTGACCAGAATATAAGGAACCCCAGAATAAATTGAATCTTAAGAAAAAGAGTTGTCCTCTACTTTGCGAGATGAGGACATCTCGCACTTTTTAAGTGGGGTAGAATGTAAGATTCCTCCCCCAGCCTTCGAGGTATACAGGAGTAAGAACCTCCCTTTCTGATCTTATATTTTTCCGCTCTAAAATAAAAGAGGATTCTGTTTAAGAAGGAAGACCTTTCCCCAGAATACTTTCTCAGGAGCCCCACCTGTTTTAAGGATTCAGAACGACGAGTTCAGAAGTGTGAACCGGTGTTTTGGATGCCAAGGATTTGGTCCTCAGTTAAAAGACTGCCGAGGATCGACAGAAGCAGTATGCAGATAAGAAGAGGACAGTCAGAGAATTCAAAGAAGTAGATATGGTCTTCATTCGAGTACGGCCCAAAAGAAGTTTTTTATCTCTTGGGAAGTATAAGAAGTTAGCCCCAGATATTGTGGGCCGTATCTGATTTCAAAGAAAGTAGGTGACTTAGCCTACGAGCTTTTTCTACCTCATCATCTCAAAGTTCATAATGTATTTTATGTAAACCTTCTAAAGAAAAATGTGCCAAACCCAATTCATCGAAAGGTGGAAAAACTTCAGTGGCAAGATACCCCGTTGGCTTCTAGGTTACGCTAGTTCTTTTTTTTTATATAAGTCGTAACTCTTACTTGTCGCTCGCAGTAATCTTACTTCCATCGATCTCCTTTCTTTCTTAATCTCCTTCATGGCTTGGCAGCAGGAATTGGTTTTATCCATGATAATTTCTCACCTTCAAGACGCAAGCGAGTCTGTGAAGAAGGATTTTATAGAACTGTATGAGCGCTCACTTTTCCCTCACTTGGGAACTTCTGTAGCTCAGACCAAATGGCGGACCTATCAAGACATAACTAGGGTAACACCGTGGGGTCAGCAGCACTTTCGTAACAATGTCCATCTGGCTATGGTTATTGAAGCTTTGGGTTTGGGTCCCCGATACTATTGCGTGATGAGATCAAGGCATGTTGGGTTTTCTGAGCGGGTCTTCTTACTAGCGTGTTTTCTTCCTCATCAGAAGATATGCCTTTATCCTGTTTTTGGCTTACCTCTCAGAGGTCCTTTTAATAGGTCACCTCATACCAATGAGATAGGTGCTGTAATAACCGGCCGAATTATTCCCATAGACGAGTTACCTTATACGTGTGCAGCTTGTGAGTGCTGCTTTTGTGACCATATGATGGACGGGCTTATGGAAGTGTAAAAAGTTCTTCTATCTTTACTGTATATGTTCCAAGAGTGAATAAAGTTGAAATCTTTGTTCTTGTCCTGAGTCTTACTCTCTTTGAGACTTTTCTTGGTGGTTAATCTTACTAAAATTTTCTCACTCTTATATTCGTGCATCTTGCGAAATTACCCCTAGTTTGCGAGATGAGGATATCTCGCGTTTTTCAAGTGGGAGAGAATGTAAGATTCCTCCCCAGCCTCTCAAGATATCCAGCATCTTCCCCTGTAATCAATCCCCTCTTCAAAAATATAAAAGATCTTTTCTCTACCTGTTTTGACATAGAGAGAGAAAATATTCTAGAGAGAGAATATTTAGATTTTGAATATTTTTAGATAGAAAAATTTCTCATAATATTAAAAAGAATTCCCCTGAAACAAAAAATCAAAAAGAACTTTCCAATGTTGTCATGAGAATATATTTTAAGTCCTCTAGAAAAATATTATTTATCCCCTCTTGAGTAATTTGGGGACGCCTAGATTACTCTTGCGTCATGCCGGCTAGGTTAATATCGTGGGTGATACCACTATAAATATTAATATGTGTGGTATATGACGTATGTTTGAGGCCACCTATGATTATTTCAGTTAGGTTTGTATGGCAGGGTGATTCCTAGGGTACTTACGCTTGGTAGTCATGAGTTGGTGATGATTTGTGCCTGTTTAATATTTGTGGGATTAATTTAATAATTAATTAGGCTTATATTTTCAGGTGATGAAGACTATGGGAATTGAAGAGTTTACTTTGGAAGAAATGTCTTGGATTATCACATTTCATTTTTGGCAAGCATAGTAGCTTGTAACCTTATCAAATGATTTTTCCATTTTGAACTTTAGGAAAGATACATTTATTTTTGTGGAATTTATTAAAGCCTATGGCTTTACCCTAGTCCCAATTTGACACTCTATTTTTGTTAAAGAAGAGTGCCGTGCTGTCTAAAAAGCACATCTTGTATTTTGGGGGCTATGGCCTAATTTTGGTGAAAAGGAAAGCTAATAAAGAAATACTCGTGTGGGGAGAGGCCATGCACAAGAGGGGGGAAGATTGCACCCAATATGGTCTATGAGTTAAGTATTTTTAATTTTGTTTAAGTGTTTAAATTCCAATTGATTTGATTTAGTTGAAGTTTACAAGCAATGGTTTTTATGATTGAATTAATTCTCTACTTTTCCACAATCAATTTCTAGAATAAGATTCGGGTTGCAGTGGTATCAGAGCTTGGGCTAGGAGATTTGTGGAGAAGGTAGGAAAGGGCTTCAACTTCTCAAAAATCAAGAAAGTGCAGGAATTTATCCAGTGGACAGAAGGGTGTTTTGTAGGTCTTTACCCAAAGGTCAAAGATTCAAAACTAGATCTACTCTCAAACCCACTCACCACCCTGCAAAACCATCCTCTCTATCAAAAAGCGGTTTTTCCAAATACTCAGTGAAATGAAAATCTGACCGTATGGATGAAATCCTCATAGCCAAAAACCTCATGGGTATCTCTCAGAAATCAGAAAGCTTCAAGCATGAGCAAACCTATAATGGATGGAGCAGATTAAGCATGTAAAAAGCCATTAAAAAAATCTCCAAAAGAATTTCAAGAGGGAGGCGCACGGCGGCAGCCTGCCGGCGCAAAAACGCGTGGGGAGGAGAATTAAAAAAAAAGAGCTTAAGCCCATAAGCTCTAATCTCCATAAGCTTAATCTCTCTCTTAATCCTAATTTCACTTTTCCCAATCCCCATGCAAGTCACATCACTTTTTGAACCTCTACTTTTTCCTATTTTCAAATTTGAGGAGAAATTCAAAGGTTTCCAATTCTGAAAATTTCTGGGTGCAGAAAAGTGATTTACAGGTTTTAAAAAGCTTCAAAATTGCCTAGAAAAGGCCAGAAAATTCTGAATTGCTTCTGAAAAATTCTGAAAATTTCAAAAAAATAATACAGAGATTGGGCAAGGTTTACAGGACTGTTTCAGCTGGTTTCAAAGTGCAAAAAAATTATTTCATCAACAATTCGACTAGCCCAAGACTCTTGAATCACGCGGAATCGTTCGGGATTTATTTGAGGCGACGAGAATTCAATTCAGCCATTGAACAACGTCTTGTTCAGCTTCAACCAAGATCGAATTGCGGGAGAAAAACAAGATAAGTACTCATTTTTGCTTTATTTTTTTACATCAAATAAAGTAAAATTTTATTTATCTACATCATTTGCACAAGCACTATGGCAGATTTGCCTATCTCGCCATCAATTCAAGAGAAACTCCTTTCTTTACAACATCAAATTGTAGAAGAAAGAGAGAAGCGTATTGAATTGGAGAGACAGCTCTCGAATCGTAGACGCAAGCGTGACTCTTCGCTATCTTTTGATGACGAAGATAACACTATTCAAAGGGCTGTAAATGCTAAATTGCAAGCACAAAGGTCACAAAAAGAATCCAAGATTAGTCGGAAAGCTTTCACATTTCAAAATTATGATGAAAAGAAGGATGCTAGGGTCATTTTAGCTTGGCTTAGTCAACTAGATGACTATTTTTCTGGAGAAAAATTTTCAGAGAGTGATAAGATTAAATGTGCAGTCAATCATTTGGTAGACAATGCAGCTTTATGGTGGAGTGTAGTAAAGCAAGGTCGTGACAAGCCAGACTCTTGGAAAAGATTTCAACGGCTGGTTAAAAAGCACTTTTTACCCTCACAATTCAAGTCCAAAGTTAGGCACCAATGGGACACTTTGCATCAATTGGAAAAGGAAACTATGTCACAGTATGTAGAAAAGTTCTGGAATACTTTATTACAGGTGCAGGTTGTGGATAGAGTCAGCGAGAAGGATCAAAAAAGGAAATTCATATCGGGCCTTAGATCTACCATTAGGGCCGATGTGAATATGTTTCGACCTCATTCATTATCTTCTGCAATATCTTTGGCAACTAATTCAGAACATAAAAATGGTTTTCCTAAAGAGATTAAAGCACATGAGGGTACTTCTTCTAAACCATTCACTAAATCTTTTTATGCTTTAAAGAAGATGTATAAACCAGGTTATGACAAAGGCAAGGACGAAGCTAAAGGCAACATGAGTACCAATAAGAAAGTCAATGCGAAGACATCTCCTATCAAATGTTTCAAGTGCCACAAAGAAGGTCACATAGCACACCGAATTGTCCGGAGCGTACCAAGAATTCAACACCACCAGCAGCAGCTCGAGTCAACATGATTGAAGAAGATGACAATGAAGAAGAATCATTCGAGCAAGAGGGTAATTCCGATCCAGATTACTCAGAACAAGAAGGTAAACCTCATGTTCATTCTTTGCTTAAAATAAAAGGAACGATAAATGGACATGAAGTTCTTATTTTGCATGATGATGGTAGTACACATGATTTCATTTCTGAAAAGGTACTTAAAGCATTAAATCTTCATTCTTCACCTACACACTATAAAGTCAAAGCAGCATTTACTAGAACAAAGTATAATTGCATGCAAGAGGTGAAAAGTTTGGATTTATGCATCAAACCTTTAACAAAAAAAAGGGATTTCTTAGTTGCACCTTTACAAGGGGTAGATATAATTTTGGGTATGCCTTGGAGACACAAATACAATCCTATTATTGACTATGACACTCATAGCATTTCTCTAAGGAAGGACAATGAAAATGTTATCCTCCATCAAAGGAGAAATGAGTCCTTTGTTGAGTCACACTCAAGCAAAGAGAGCTCTAAGAAAAAGAGACAAGACTTATATGGTATGGGTTAACCAGCTTGATGCTGAGTTGGACACATCCAAAAGACCAAAGTTTGATTCTTTTATCTCCAAATTTAGTGACTGTTTCATGGAAGATCTGCCTCCAGGATTACCTAAGTCTAGGCATGAGGATCATAGTATTGACTTATTGCCTAGAAATTCCCCGCCTTGTAAAGCTCCCTATAGAGTCAACAATTTAGAGCAAAGAGAAATCCAAAGCCAAATAGAATACTTGCTAGAGAGAGGCCTTATTCGACCTAGTAGTTCACCTTTTGGAGCTCCAGTACTTCTTGTTAAGAAGAAGAACGAAACTTACCGAATGTGTGTAGACTATCGTGCATTGAATAAGATTACTGTCAAGAACAGATATTCTATTCCTAGGGTAGATGATCTTCTTGATAAGCTTAGAGGATCAAAGGTCTTTAGCAATATTGACCTAAAGTCTGGGTATCATCAAGTCCCGTATGACTCAATCTGACATTTTCAAGACAGCTTTTAGAACCCAAACTGGTCATTATGAGTTTTTGGTTATCCCATTTGGTTTGACCAATGCTCCAGCTACTTTCAGCCGTATGATGAATCGTATATTCCTTAAGTTTCAAAGTTTTGTTATAGTGTTCTTTGATGACATTCTTGTTTTCAGCAAGGATCGACAAGAACATGAATAACACTTGGAACAAGTGTTCAATCTTTTGAGAGAAAATGAATTGTATATCAATCCTGAAAAGAGTTCTTTCTTTCAAGAGGAGATTGAATACTTATGTCATATAGTATCAGCTGAAGGGATTCGTGTAGATCCTAAGAAAATTGAGTGTATTGCTTCTTGGCCTACGCCTAGAAACATACATGATCTTAGATCTTTTCTTGGCTTATGTAGTTATTATAGGAAGTTCGTCAAGAATTTTGCTTGTATTGCACATCCTTTGACTGAACTCCTTAAGAAAGCTACAAATTTCAATTGGACTGAAAAGCAAGATAAATCTTTTGCAACACTCAAGAATGCTTTAACACAAGCACCAGTTCTTACACTACTTGATTTTCAAAGACCATTCTTTATAGTAGTGACTGATGCTAGTGGCAAAGGATTTGGAGCTGTTCTTATGCAAGACAACCATCCTATTGCTTATCAAAGTAGAAAGCTTAAGCCTACAGAGCAAAATTATAACACTTATGACAAGGAATTAGCAGCAGTAGTGCATGCTTTGAAAATCTGGAAGCATTACCTAATGGGCTTTGAATTTCTTATCAAGACAGACCAACAAAGCATTAGGCATTTGCTTACGCAACCTCTTATTTCAGATAGGCATATCAAATGGGCAGCTTTCATTCAAAGTTTCCAACCTATGATTCAATATCAACCTGGAAAAGAAAATGTTGTTGCCGATGCTTTGAGTTGAAGACCAAATATCAACAACATTTCTATAATTGAAAGTGAACCATTTGTCCTCATGAAAGAAACTTATGAAGTTGATCCAGATTTTTCTCAAATATGGATCAAATTGCGTGAAAACAATTGGACACCTCACGGAAGTTATTCTCATAATGATGGCTATCTTTTCTTTGAGAAAAGATTGTGTGTTACTCAACCTTATAGACAGCTTGTCTTGGAAGAGATGCACCAACCACCATTTGTGGGACATAGAGGAGTTTCCGCAACACTTCAAGTAGTTTCTCGAGAATTCTATTGGCCCCATTTGAAGAATGATGTAGCAGTTTGTAGTAGCTGAATGTAACATTTGCCAAACAATTAAAAGCTACAAAGGCAAAGCTTTAGGATTGCTTATGCCTCTACCTATTCCTGATAGACCATGGGAACAAGTGTCTATGGACTTCATTACTGGCTTCCCTACTACTTCCAGTCACCATGATATGATTTGGACAATAGTGGACAGATTTAGTAAGCAAGCCTATTTCATTCCATGTAAAAAGACACTAACTTCTCAGCAAGCCGCGAACATATTTGTTAAGCAAAATTTTGTTCATCATGGACTACCCAAAGTGATAGTTTCTGATAGAGATTCTAAATTTTGTAGTCACTTTTGGGTTGCTCTTTTCTCAAACTTAGGCACTAAGTTAGATTTTTCCACGGCTTTCCATCCGGAATCGAATGGACAAACCGAAGTTACAAATAGCACTATCTTAGATATGCTTAGAGCCTATGTTTCCCAGCAACCTAGTGCATGGGATAAGTACATACACCTACTCCAATTTGCTTATAATAATACTCCTCATACTGCTCTACTGGTCGAGCACCATTTGAGATTATCTATGGAAGAGCATTGCCTATTCCGGCTACTAGACTCTCTCATAAGATTGAAGCTGCCGACCAATATGTTAGAGACTTTGATCGCATTTTATCTGAAGTGCATGATTGTATTGCAAGATCTCAAGAGAAGTATACATCTCAAGCAAATAGGAAGCACAAAGATTTTTCATTTCAAGAAGGTGATTATGTACTTTTGAGAATTGAAAAGCGTCGATTAAAGAGTGTGGAAAAATTCCCTGCAGTGAAGCTAGCGCCTAGATATTATGGGCCATTTAAAATCCTTCAAAAGATTAATGATGTGGCCTATAGACTAGAGCTTCCATCTAATTGGAATATCCACAATTCTTTTCATATCCATCTCTTGAAACCTTTTCGAGGAACACTTCCTACTCACCCCCAACATATGAGGAACCACCTCTTATTGAAGGAGAGGAAGAAGTACTAGTTCCTGATGCAATCATTGACCAAGAGATAACAACAACAAGGACAGGTAATCAATACTTCAAGTATCTTTTGACTTTTAAGAATCATCCACAAGAAGATGCTAAATGGATGCCTGAGAAATTTTTTCGAGTTTACCCTGAAATTCTTAATTCTTTTCAAACCCAGCAAATCCGCAATTGAGGACAATTGCAAAATCAAGCAAGAGGGATGTCATGAGAATATATTTTAAGTCCTCTAGAAAAATATTATTTATCCTCTCTTGAGTAATTTGGGGACGCCTAGATTACTCTTGCGTCATGCCGGCTAGGTTAATATCGTGGGTGATACCACTATAAATATTAATACGTGCGGTATATGACGTATGTTTGAGGCCACCTATGATTATTTCAGTTAGGTTTGTATGGCAGGGTGATTCCTGGGGTACTTACGCCTGGTAGTCATGAGTTGGTGATGATTTGTGCCTGTTTAATATTTGTGAAATTAATTTAATAATTAATTGGGCTTATATTTTCAGGTGATGAAGACTATGCGAATTGAAGAGTTTACTTTGGAAGAAATGTCTTGGATCATCACATTTCATTTTTGGCAAGCATAGCAGCTTGTAACCTTATCAAATGATTTTTCCATTTTGAACTTTAGGAAAGATACATTTATTTTTGCTGAAATAATGCTAATTTCTACTATTCTCTAAAAATTCTCTCCAAATTGGAGAAATTGGAGCTTCCCTCTTTCTTCAATCCCCATTGGTGGCTCCATCAACATACTAAACCAATTGATTGGTTGGGGGCCTCTACCGTGAACAAAGAATCAAGCAATTTGTAAGGTAAATGGTGAATTTTGATTCTTTTCTATAATTTCTCAATGTTTCTCTCTTCTCAACCCCTCTCAAGCTTGAGAAGCTTAATTGGAATGGTTTTTGAATGCTATTGAAGTTAATTGATGAATGGTAGTGAAGAATTACATCATTTGATGAATGCTATTGAAGTTAATTGATTAATGATAGTAAAGAATTACATAAATTTTTATTTATGCTTAATTCTAATGGTTTTTATGTAATTTGTCTCTCTCACTCAAGAAATGGTCATACTCATGACCCATTCTCAATCCAAATGAAGCTTTTCATAAAGCTTTTCCATAATCCAAGATTAATCTATGCTTGAGGCCAAATTAATGGCTTTTTTGTATGCTTTTAGTTTATGTATTTCATGAATATTGATGATTCAATCCATTATTGGGTTAATGATCCAATTAGGGATCATTCTAATCATTCCCTTAATGATAAGCTTTATCCTTCAAAATAAATTGAGATTTATCAGTCATAGTAGCAGAGCTATGGTAAAATTTTTATAAAAATTACACATAAAATAATTTCATTCAAAGCATGAAAAGAGAACTTCCTACTATATTTTAGGAATTATCATCTAGATTATTTGAAATAATTTTATTGTAATCATGGAGAAATTAATTTTTATGTTATGCATAATTGACGATTATTTTATTATAAAAGTGTTACTTTTATCATATTTGGATTTCATGCATTGGTGCTGTAGAGTAGGGAGGCGAACAATGAAGAACCTAAGTCTGATGAGGATCCCAAGCCTAATTTACCTGATGTAATGTAACCAACTCAATTTTAAGAATTGTTTCTATTAGCTGTTTTTGTCCCTTAACAATGATTATAAACAATTGTGTTGTCATGCATTGTATGGCACCCCCAATTGCTATAGCCCAGATGGAAGTCTCTTGGTTGCCAAGGGATTTATAAGGCCAACAAATGGTTATGTGGAAAGAAATAAGGCAAGGTTGGTTGGCTAAGGGTTATGCATAAACTCATGGACTTGATTATGATGAGACATCTAGTCTAGTGGCTAAGATGGCTATGAGGTCTGTGATTTCATTGGGTGCATCTAGAGGTTAGGATTTACACCAAATGGATATGACAAATGCATTCTTGAATGGAGAGTTGCAAGAAGAGGTGTTTATGGAGCAGCCACAGAGATATATATATCCACAGTTTCCCACACATGTATATACATTGGAGAAGGCATCATATGGTTTGGAATGATATGATTAGCAAGCATTCATTTTCAAGTTAGGAATTCAAAGTCTTCATTATATGTGAAGAAGATAAAGAATGGTTTGGTGGTGATTATAATTTATGTGGGTGACTTGATAGTCACATATGATTGGGGGAATGATATTACTAAAGTAAAAGCATCATTGGGTAACCAATTTGACATGAAAGATGTGGGAGAGTTGAGATGGCATAGAGGTGGTGAGGACAACACATGGCATATGGTAAATGCAAAGGCAATATCCTTTGGATATGTTGGCATGAATGGATACAAACCTATGACAATACTGTTGGAGAAAAACATCAAGCTAAGGGCTGATTTTGGTGAAAGTTAGAAGATGTTACCATGTACATAAAGATAGTTGGCAACTTGATTTACTTGACCAACTGAAACCTTAGTCATTTGGCCTGAAGGAACAAAAAACTGTGCATTAGCCCAAAAGGAACGAGAGGGAAAGGCTCAGGCTATCAAAGCCACTAGGAATAGAAGAACAAGAACTTGAATTATGCTCAATATTGGAGCATTACAAATCATACACTATAGGGGAACTTAAATTAGTGTTTGATAATGCAAAATGAGGACCTATAATAGAGGAGAGGGGAGTCTATGATGGACCTACTGAGGTGAAGGAGGTAGACTTGGCAGAATGTGGTGAAGATTCTAAGCCAGTTTACATTGCTAAAGACCTCACCAAGGAAGAGGAAGTTGAGCTCGTTGTTCTCCTCAAGGAATATAGGGATTGCTTTGCATGGATGTACCATGACATGTAGGAAGCTCTCACAGAGATGGTACAATACCCCATCCCTATGGTACTCAATGCTAAACCAGTCCAATAGAGTGACCCTATCCAACGAATCCCAAATATGCATGTAATGTTAATGAAGAGATTGATAAAATCATTGAGTGTGGATTCATCTATGAGATTGAACACTTAGAATGGGTCTGAACCATTGTGCTTATGCCCAGAAGAAAGTGAAAGCTACCCATGAGCAGGGATCACTACCCCTTGCCATATTCTGAATACTTGAATGAGTTGCAGGGAAGGAGACTTATAGGATACTCAGGCTACAATAAAATTTTCATTGCACCTGAGGACTAAGCCAAAATAGCTTTTATCACTGAGCATGGTGTGTATTCTTATAGAGTTAACCAATGCACCAACCACATTCCAAAGTCTTATGAATACTAATTTTAAGGACTTCTTAAGAAAGTTTTTGAAGCTTTCTTGGATGATTTATGCATTCATTCATCTTAGAAAGAGCACTTCGCGTGCTTAAAAAGGGTGTTTGAAAGGTATCAGTTTTATCACACATCCTTAAACCCTAAAAAATACCAATTTTGGGTGAAGTAGGGAGTAATTCTTGGGCATATAGTGTCCAAAATTGGGGTTTCCACTATTGAGAACAAAATCAAGGTCATCATGGAATTATCCCCACCAACAAACTACAAATGAGTCTAAAGATTCATGGGTTATGTCGGCTACTACCCTGCTACTACCGTCAGTTTATTCTTGTCTATGTAGAAATGGCCCATCTTTTGTCTAAGCTATTGATTGTATTTATATGGACCAAAGAGTGTCGAACAAGCTTATGATGCACTGAAGCTTATGGACCAAGGAGTGTCAAACAAGCTTATGACGCACTGAAGCAAGCGTACGCACTGAAGCAAGCGTTGGCAATAAGTGCTCTAATATTGGACAAGCATCTAAAAAGGATGTAATCTTCCATGTGCACATTTATGCTTCCAATTTTGCAATTGTATGTGTCCTAGCATAGCCAAGAGAACACAAATTAGAGTATCCCATTAGTTTTGTAAGTCAGAATTGGACAAGGTTGAAGTAAATTACACCACCACTAAGCGTGAAGGGTTAGCACAGTGGTTTTTTGCTTCAAAAAGAATTTCGGCATTTCTTGCTAACAAATTTGTTTTTTATGTCGATCATCAAGCCTTGTATCGGGTGAAGGATCACAAGGTGGTTGTTGATTCTTCTTGAGTTTGATTTTAGAGTCATTGTGAGACTTGGCAAGAAACATGTTATGACATATCATCTATCCTACATACCTAATGGTAAAACACCAATCGGAGTTGATGATGAGTTATCGGGTGCTACACTCTTCAAGGTAGAGTCTATTCCAGAGTGGAGCAAGAAAATCGTTAACCTTTTAGCTAATGGTTTTCTAGAAGCAAAGATACTAAGGAAAGCTTTAACAAGAAAGTTGCTAAAAGGGAGTGAGCCTTACCAACTTATCAAGAGATAAGGATGGCATTCTTAGACACTGCCCATAGGAGGACGAATTTCTCATGATCATGGAACAAGCACACCAAGGGATAGCAGGTGGATATTTTGTGACAGAAACCATAGCTAGGAAAATACTCCACTCACGATACTGGTGGCCAAAGTTTTTTAAGGACTGTGCACTATTTGTAAAAGATTGTGAGTGATGAGTGCCAACATTGTGCCAAGCCACAGAAGAAGGAGAGGATGCAGTGGACATGATTCCACTGCATCTTGTCAAAGTTGATCAGAATTTTTAAAAATGGGGCTTAGATTTTATTGGCCCTATATGTCTTGTTGCACGTGGCATATAAGCATGCTTCATAATTGTTGCCCCACAAATTATGTAACCAAATGGGATCAAGCAAGAGCTTCCCAAAAAAGCAAATGCCATGGTGATTGCTAAGTTTCTCTATGAGAACATCATTACCTGCTCTTTGAATGCCCATTTGAGCTAGTGAGTGATCAAGGTAAGCATTTTACAATGATGTTATCAATAATCTCACTAGCACATTCATGATCACACACCGCAAGTCAATGGCATACCAATCTCACTAACACATTCATGATCACACACCGCAAGTCAATGCCATACCCATAGGTAAATTAGCCAAGTAGAGAGTACCAACAAGGTTCTTATTTTGATATTGATAAAGACTATTGAGGCTTGGGGAGTTTAAGCTCACAAATAAAATTTTGGGCCTATCTCACATCATACAAAGTTGTAGTTGGTTGCATGCCATTTAAGATGCTGTATGGACTTGAGGCAGTATAGCCTTGGGAGTTCATGATTCCCAGTTTAAGGGTAGTTATAACTGAAAAGCTATGATAGTAATGAATTGGCTAACCAGTTGTTTGTTTTAGAACAACTTACAGAAGAAAGACAAATTGCAGTGAAAAACATGCTGACAGAAAAGGATTGAAAAGAAAGAAGTGGTTTGACCAAAATCTCAAGAATAAGGAGATTGAGATAGGAGATGTACTTATGTATGGGGTCCATGGTGAAAAGAAAAGGCTCAAATATACTAGAAAGGGACCATTTAGGTTTTGGGAAGATACACCACAAGGTACTATACGTGTTGAGACTCTTGTCATAGTTGAAACTATCAGCAAGAGGTAAGGGAAAGACTGGAAAAATTTTAAACGTCACAAGAAGCAAACCTTGGACTTGCTGCACTAGCTTATATTGGAGAGATAATCGATAACATGGATGATCACATCCTAGCTCTAAGAACACCCATTGAATTGCCTAGCCCCTATGGTAAAGTGTTCTATAATACTCTGCTTGATACGAGGGCTAGTCATAATTTAATTTCCTTCAATGAGTAGAACCAGTTGGGAAAAACCCAACTTTGTAAACATCCCTTTGAAGGTGAAAGGTTTCCATGGTAGAAATACCAAGGTTCTTGGGATTTCTACAAATAGAAACATATTGTGTGATAGCAATAGCACCTAGTGGGAGACTTCTTGGTTATGCCTGCACATTACCTGAATAGATAATACTTGGTTACACATGGATGAAGGCTCTTGGATATATGATTGATTGGTCAATGGGGCGTGTCTCTATGGGGGTGAAGCAGCCACGGCTGAACATTCTACTCATAAATCCCTACCACCTCTCACTCTTGTTAAGAATCACAAGGAGGAGGAAGCTTCAACATCAACCAAAGCTAAGAAAACCCTCTCCTCTTCATCGTCCGCTGCTGCTGTTCAAGAAACTCTCAATTTTTTAAACCTCCACATGGCAAACACCTCCATGTCAAAAGGATGAATAGATACGATGGGCTTGAAAGTTGGTAAGCCAAATCTACCTTGAAATGGGTTCCCAAGATTTCTCCATTTGTACCACCTCAACCAACAAAGCAAAGAAGGCCTTAACATAACAATCGGCATGTAGGAAGTCCAAATTATAGGTTACCCCAAAATGGATACCTAAATGCCTATTGAAAGCTCAAAGCTACTATGAGGGTAACCATTGTATTTGGATACCAAAACATAAATGTATACTATAAATTCACAAGTCTCCTTAGTGAGGACAAATAGGGTCCATGCGAGTTTCCTAAGCTTGTAACTATCTAAACTTCTTTAAATACATGTGGAAAGGCATATCCTTCATTTCTAAGTTTGTAAATGTGGACATCGCATTCTACTCATCCTTGGCTTGTTCCCAAAAACCCTAGTAAAATCTACCCACATAACTCTTTCCACCAAATAAGGCTTTTTCTTGTCAGGAATCTTTCTACCTTTGTATCTTCTTATCTTTCAGGGAAAGGATGGATGATGTGGAGTGATCATAAGCTGGGATTTGGGACAATCATTATGCTGATTAATATACAATTAGCAAGAAATCATACGTGATGCCTAAGTGATTTAGCCTTTCATCACCAAAGGATAGAAACAACCTTCCCTAAGCCAAGGTTGAAATCCATGAGGCTCCAAGAGTCATGATGACTAATGTCAAAAGATATCACAAGGTGTCAAAAGGTACAATAGTAGTTCATGAGCCCCCTTTTATATTTGAGCCCATGACCAAGTTTTTAAACCTAATCTAAAGTTATTGCTTCATTACAAACCATCCCCTCTTGTCCTTGAAATCAAAAGGATGGTTGTGCACAAAGAAAAGATATATACAAGTGGCTATGTATAAATGGCTATGTATAAAAGCCCAAAGTCACATCCATGGCTGAATGTCGATGTAACAAAAAACCTATACATGAATCATATGACTCCTAGGGTCAAATGGAAAGGACGAGGGGCTCCTGTTGATGATGGTGCTATCCATGCAACTGCTTGGATCGAAAGGAAATCTGAGGCATGCAAAATCTAAGGCAATGGTCCATGACCATCTGGTGCAAGTGGACAAGATAAGGAACCACCGCTAGTTGAGTATCCTCCAGTATGTATAAGCTTTTTACTCTCAAATGCAATTGGGCATCCCCTTTGCATAAGTACGGCCCCAATGGCCTCATTACTAGCGTCTGTTTCCGAGACAAATGGCTCATTTGGATCGACAATAGTCAAAACAAGTGCACCTGCTATGGTCACCTTGAGCTTATCAAAGCTCTTTTGTTGGGCTTATGTTTTTAGTTTTTGACCATAACTGGTCAGTCACAATGGGACTGCGATCTTCGCGTAGTCCTTCACATACTGTCGGCGGCGGTAGAACCCCGACATGCCAAGAAAAATCTGCAGTTCCTCGAGATTCTTCGGCGCTGGCCATTTAAGAATAGCCTCTACTTTTTTTGGCTCCATCCGCGTACCATCGACGGATATAATATGGCCAAGGTAGTGAATTTTTGTTTCAAAAAATTCACATTTACTCTTCTTTGCAAATAGTTTGTGCTCTCGCAACAACTCGAACACTAGATGCAAATGCTCTATGTGTTCTTTCTGTGTCTTACTGTACACAAGAATATCATCTAGGAAAACTACTACGAATTTTCCCAAATATGGATGTACAATGCTATCCATCAGCGTCATAAATGTCGCTGGAGCATTGGTTAGCCCAAAAGGCATAACCAAAAACTCAAAATGCCCGAAACGGGTCCTAAATGCTGTCTTCGCAACATCTTCTGCTTTAATTCTAACCTGATGATACCCTGATCTCAGGTCTACTTTTGTAAAGTATCTCGATCCATAGAGTTGATCAAACAACTCATCCATGCGTGGCATCGGATACTTGTTCTTAATTGTTATCTGGTTAAGAGCCCTATAGTCTATGCACATCCACATAGATCTGTCTTTCTTCTTTACCAGAAGAATAGGCGATGCCCACGGACTTGAACTAGGTCGAATGAAGCCTTTGTTCAAATATTCCATCAATTGTTTTTCCACCTCCTATGCCTCGAAGTGGCTTAATCTATAAGCAGGTTTGCTTATAGGTTTTGATCCTAGCATAACTTTGATGCCATGGTCTACTTCTCTAGATGGTGTGGTAAGCCATCTGGCAAATCATCAGGAAAAACATCCTGAAATTCCTCTAATAAATTCATTAAAGTAGATATGTACTTTTTCTTTAATGTCTCTTTCGCCTTGGATTTTTTCTTGTTTGAATCGCATGCATAGGGTTTTCAAACAGTGGGTCTCGTCTAAGGCTATTTTGTTTTCCTTGTTTGTCTATGCAAACATCATCTACAGTTTCATCTACAAGCATATACCTTTGCTATCTGGTCTCTGCGGACCGCTGTGCACAGCTCCATGGAGGAAATAAGTGGTGTGGCGTGGACTGTACGGTCGCCCTGCAGGGTAATGACTCTACCTCCATGCTCAAAATGTAGCGTATTATGTAGGTAACTTCGAGCTAGCCAAGCCATACAGCCACTCCCTGCCTAGATATACGTCTGCTCTGGCTAAGTGCATGACCTAAAAGTCAAGCGGAGCCTCGTAGTCTTGAATAGATAATGGGACCCCCAATACTACGGTATTCCATACCGTTTTGTCATACCCGTTGGCTAGGCCAACAGTATACTCATGATCGCTCTGGGTCTCAGTCAACCCTAACTTCTTCACTAACGAGTAGTTCAAGAAGTTGTGGCTAGCTCCATCATCGATAAAAACTATGACTCTACAGCCCTATGGTGCCATACATGCGCACCATGTCATGCGGACCTACAATAGGCTGCCACATCGCTGGTGTCACCGAACAAGCGTGATGCTTATCACAATGACACACTGTCACCTCTCTGAACTCTGTGGAGTTGAGAGGGAGTCTCTGCACTGTATGCAATTGCCTAGAGGATTTACCATCTCTTTTGGGCTCGCTGTCGCGCTGGCTTTAAGCTTTGGACACTCAACCTTCGTGTGCCCTACATCGTTGCAATTAAAGCAGCGATTTTCCTTTCGCGCTTTAATATACTCCTCTTTTTTTGGACTTTGCTGTCTCTTTTCTTCCTCGATGGTCGCGGTTTTTTAGACCAATGACCATTCTGTCCTCCCTGGTCCATCACATCCCCCTGCTTATCACTGCGAAACCCTTTTCTTTTAAGGCCTGACCTCCTCTTCTCACTACCCTCGGCGGCCCTACTCGAACCACCATGTGCACTACGGCGTTTGATGTCATCAAATATCTGCGCATACTTAATTGCCTCTGCTAAGTCTTTAGGCTGTAAGGGCTCTACGTACTCAAGGTAATCATCTTTGAGGCCTCTTTTAAAGCCTCGTAATGTCTGGAATAATGCATCGATCCCCTTTAGCTTGAGTACTATCTCCCTATAGTCTGAGATGTACTAAGTCAGTGATTTGTTCTCCATCGAGCACTTGTCCCATAACTCCCAACTTCTCTCCGCCTCATTAAGAGGCAAAAACTTTTTTCGAAACATCATTTCAAACTCCGTCCAAGTGGCAGGACGAGTTGTCAAACTCATCCACCACTTGTACGCTTTGCCGGTTAATGAGAGGCTAGCGGGCTGCACTCGGCTAGGCTGCTGTCGTCGCAGCGCATGCAAGTCTGACCACTTTGCTAGAAACATGTTGATCGAGTCCTTGTTTCTCTCCTTCTCCTTGCCACCAAAACTAGGCGGCTTCAAGTCTTTCAATAACGATGAAGCTCTCTCTACAGATGGCCACGCAGGCGCATCGGCCTGTACTCCTGCAACCACTAGCGAGGCTATGCTGACCCGTGCTGCAGGAGCTCGTCTATCACGAGGAGTCGGAGTACTAGCCGAGGCGGCTGTCAGTGCGTCTAACCGTGTGGAGATGCTCTATAGTAGCATCGTGACTAAGTCAGCCTGGACTTTACCCATATTGTTCAGTTTTGCATTAAGATATTTAAAAAGTCCACTAGAGAGCTCCGTCTCTGTCAGGACGTCGGCACGGTCTAATAGGTCATAATCGTCGTCGTCATATTCCAAGAGGTCTTCCTCGATCCCCTCGACGACGTCGGTGTTCATGTCATTTGGCTCATCGGCCAAAAAGGGGTCATCTGCTACTACTGCGGCGGCTGCGAGCTCGCTGGGTCCTAAGGCGGGGTCAACAGACGAGGAGGGCACTGGCAAATCACGCGTGATCGACAAGTGCACTCCGGACCAGGCAGGCATATACGGCCTGACAATTCGGTCGGGGTCAAACCCGCGATCGCAAACCCGCGATCGAGGACAAGAGACCTGAAAACCCTAGAGAAGTAGAAGGCGGTGGGGACACACTACGCCTAGCAGACATATTTTAATTCTTGCACAAATAAAAATGCGAGAACTCAAAAATTATAAAAAAAACGCTAATAAAATGAGCAATGGAGAGAGAATAGTCACCCCCCTTACGGTCGCTTGCGACTGTCTCGTCGACTCTGCCAATTTGTGTTGCGCTGCGAGCCTCTACAAGCGTCGCTACTCCGGGATGCTCCGATCCGAGAGAAAGGTGCCTGCAACTCATAAAAAAAATTATTCCCCGCGGAAACCTATGCCTGAACAACCCTGGATTATCCCTTTACCTCTCCCTCCACTGTCAGGAGAGAGGTGTTCGTTTGATTTTTTTTTAAAAAATAATCGAAAATAAATAAAAAATTCCTGGCTGGCCGCCTGGCCATCGACATTAGTTTGGCTGGCCGCCTGTGCCGCCGCGACTGCGCTGGCCTGGCTGGCCGCTTGTGGGCTGGCTGCGCCGATGCTGGCTGTCGGCGCTGGCCTGGCTGGCGTCGGCTGCACCAGGTAGGCCGCCCGCTCTGCAGGCCGTAGCCCTTACAATGTTCACTCCATAGAGTCGACAACACCAGACAGCCGCCATTACAAGGTTCCCTAGGCAGGCCGCCATTTCCCTCCACATGCGACTTCTCTTACAGAGAATTAAACACAAATTAACAAGCTCCAAAGCAAAAAACAAAAATTGCTTACCTGTAATTTTTCGCTTGGGTGTGTGCAACAATGGAGAGGGGGGGCTACACCGACCTCCTCTCCTAGCTTCTCATGTAAAGTTCTTAGCTTTGGCTACTATTATAAGCTAAGAACCCATGGTGGGGGGGTGCTACTAGCTATAGCTTTTGCCGACCGTATCACACCAGCTTCCTCACCTACCTTCTCATGTAAGGTTCTTAATGGCAGCTATTGTAAGCTACATAACAAAATTGATAACAAAGAGCTCTTAGTTATAAGGTTCTTAGCGTCCTGGGAAACCTTAGGAGTGTTTTTTTTGGGGGGGGGGGGATTGTGTGTTTTTTTGGGGGGGGGATTGTGTGTGTGTGTTTTTTAAAATAAATATTTTTTTGGGTGTAATTTAGAGTGTGTTTATTATTTACTTTTTTGTTTTATTTTTGTTTGTTTGTTTTTATTTTTATTTTTATTTATTTATTTTTTGGTTTAAAGAGAAATAGGGAGGTTTTTATTCTTTGTTTTTTGTTTTTTCTAAGAATAAAAAAGATAAATATAAATATAAAGGGAAAAAGAGGGAGGGAATAGGGGATGCTTTTCTTAAAGAAGGATTAAACAGAAGAAATATAAAATAAAAAGAAGGTAAAAAAAGT
Source organism: Cibotium barometz (assembly GCF_041138505.1). Taxonomy (NCBI): domain Eukaryota; kingdom Viridiplantae; phylum Streptophyta; class Polypodiopsida; order Cyatheales; family Cibotiaceae; genus Cibotium; species Cibotium barometz. The sequence goes on from NC_141069.1 coordinate 15,448,831, forward strand.
TTTAAAAAAAAGAAGAGATTAAAAATAAAAAGAATAATAAAAAAGAAACAAAGAGGAAGAAAAAAACATAAAATAAAACAAATAAAAGCAAGGGAAAAAATACATATGTTTTAAGGAGGGGTGCAGGTGTGTATGTGGGTGCTTGTGTAGGTGTGGATGTGAGTGTGCATGATCGCATGGGAAAGGGTAAGAGGGTGTGCACATGTGGGTGTGGTGCTTGCACAGGTGATGTGCATGTGCAATGAGCAAAGTGTTAATGGAGGTGCATGGGGGTGTGAGAGGTGTAAGGGCGTGTGCTCGTGCAAGGTAATGTGCAAAGGTGTGTGTAAGTGCAAATGGGAGAGTGTGGGTGCACATGTAGAGGTGCAATTGTATGCACATGCATGTGCCAGGTGTGTGCACACGAGGGTGTACGAACGGTAGTGGTACACACATGCAAGGATAAGGTATGCATGCGTACACGACGAGCATGTGCATGGGCAGTGCTCATGTGCATGCATAGTGTGAAATTGTGTTTTAAAGTACACGTGCATGAATGTGCAAAGGTGCCCCGGGGTGCATGGCACAATCCAATTAGCAAACCTTGTCCCAATCTTCTGTGGAAGAGTGTTCATGGTTGCTAGAACGTGAATCCAATCCTTGGAGTCGGCAAGCTCTTGGGGAGGGACTCGTACTCTTGGTCCTTATCTTCATCGTCCAATATCTGCTCTAAAGATATCAAAATTGATGTGGTGTGAGCTTCTATGTTGCATGCTAAAAATTGATTGTGGTTGTGTTAGATTGATTGGTCATGAGCCTTCCATGTTTTAAGTTTATTTTCAAGGACTGGTTATGCTTGCCTAGATAAATGTGATTAGCTTCCCAATAGTGAACCAACCTTGCACCTCTCATGTAAGGCCTTCCAAGGATCATGGTGTGTATGACCCTCTTGTTTGAAAATCCATCACCACCAATGTGTGGTGGTGGAACTTAGCCTGAAGGTCTTAATCTTTGGATCCTAAAGGATGCCCAAAGGTTTATTTGTGTTTCTATCAACAAGCTTGATCAAGAGGAGTGGCGATTATACTAACACCAGCACCATCATCCAAGCCCAAAGGTTTATTTGTGTTTCTATCAACAAGCTTGATCAAGAGCAGTGGCGATTATACTAACACCAGCACCATCATCCAAGATTACAGAGATTGGAGTTCCTTTATAAATGATAGGTAACATAACGTTCATTTCATCGCTTTTAAAGTAGTGTCCCAACTTTTTTATTGGAGCTTTTGGCTATCCTTTTATGTTGGGTATGGAAGGAGAGTGCTCATTTTGGCATGACTCATCCTCCTTTTATCTTGGGTATGGAAGGAGAGCTCATTGTGGCATGACTCATCCTCCTCCAATTCAGGTTCAAGTTCAACTGTGTGAGCTCTTAAGTTCTCATTAATCCAATCGGATAAGTCTCTCCAAAGTTTGAGAATTTCCTTGTAAAAGAGAAGGGACTCAAACTTTCGAGGAGAAGAAGGATGTGAGGCCTTCTATGTCCTTTGTGCACAATATTCACGCTCACTTAGCTCATACTCACTCGGAGGTGTAGGCTTGGACCTGTAATATGTAGGGAATGTGTGCTCGGATCCTTCCTTGGGAGAGGTGGTGCTTCTAATGGGGTTGAAATGAAGGTGCTTCTAATGGGGTTGAAATGAAGGTGTGGGCTTGGACCTATAATGTGTGTAGGGAATGTGTGCACTGATCCTTCCCTAGGAGAGGTGGTGCCTTTGATGGGGTCGAAATGAAGTCATCACCGGATAAAATATTGTGGTGACTATGGTGACCCATGGAAGGCCAACTTTCACCTCCATTGAGTATGCCTTCACTACATTCAGCAATGCAAAATCTTGTCGGATTGGTTCTAGAGGCAAAGGCTCTGGAACTGGCTCTTTTTGCAACCTCTTAAGAATGGTTAAGGTTTTGATCGAGGCCTTTGGTTGGCACTCAAGTCCCCTTATTGATTCTAAGATTGGCTCTGGAATGGGGTAAGGGATTGTCTTAGGTGGGGTTAGGGGTTTGTACTCGACCACTTGCTCAAGTATTAGTTGTAGTTCAGCCTATACCTTCCTTCTTACAAGCTCTTGGACTTGTTTCATTCACTCTTTTTCCAATACGGGGTTGCGGTACTCCTTGAGTTTATTTGGAAGGTTTTTGTAGTCAATTGGTTTATTCTCTTTGAGAAGATTTATTTTGAATGGGAGATCACTCGTCTCCACCCACGAGGGAGGAAGCTTTGGAGCTATCATTTGAACCACTTTTAATGGTCATGACATCGTTGCCCTTGACAACTAATCGTGCATTGCATTTCCTTGATCTAAAGAGTTTGTAAATTTATGATAATCCTTGGCACATTATTGTTCATAATCTTAAACACTTGATCAGGCACTCTCTCAAACTCCGATCCTAAGAGACTTCGCTCAAACTTCTAAATAGTCTCAGGTTCAAGTCTCAACTATCCTAGACAGGTAAGGTAAGCTTCTTGTCAATTGAGGACATGATCAAAATCAGGGGCATATTGCTTAAGTATGTCGACATGGAACACATTATGGACTTGAAGATGAAGAGGTAGAAGAAGTTCCTAAGCTTACTCTCCTGTCTTTTGAGTAATCACATAGGGTCTACAATATCTCGGTGATAGTTTCTTGTATTTTCCAAGGGATTTAGAACTTTGCTTGGGTTGAATTATAAGGTAAACCATATCCCCTTATTCAATCAAGTACATAATTAGATCTCTTTAGATCAGCATATTGCTTACGCCCTAGGTAGCCTTAATATCCTTACGTATAGATTGCATATGGAAATTCATCTCATCAAGCATCACACTTTTACTTTAATCACAGGGTCAGACCAGTTTAGAGGTGTAAGGCAATCATGCCTATAAAGGGCTTTGAACGAGGACATCCCAATGCTATGATGGTGGGAAGGATTGTATCCAAACTCTACTAGATGTAAATAGGCCATCCATCTCCATGGCTCATGGCTGTAATGTGCTCTTAATATATCTTCAATAACTTGGTTTACCTGTTTTGTTTGTCCATTAGTTTGGTAGAGACAGTGCTGAGATCTAGGGATGTACCAACTACTTCAAAGAAGGCTGTCAGAAATTGGGAAGCTAATTCACATCACGACCACTCACTATCCTCGGTAGTAAGCCATGTAGCTTGAATATTTATTTAAGAAAGATCTTGGTGATATATCCAAGGTAGTTGTATGGGTTTTCTTGAGTAGGATTAAGTGTGCACCCTTGGTAAATCGGTCCAACCACCATTATAGAGTCGTATCCTACATTATCTGAATGCAATTTGGTAACGAAGTCCATACTAATGTGTTCCCATTTGATTTATGGAGTATCAAGAGGTTATAACATTCCTGGTATTTTAATTGTCTCAGTCTTAGTCTTTTGGCACACCAAGCACTTGATGACATGCCAAATTACATCCTTCTTTAGTCTCAACTTGAAGAAACTCTTCTTTACTACCTTTATTGCTCTAGGATGTCTTGCTATTATACTATCGTGTCTTCAATCAAAATCTTTTCTTAGGTCATCATCAGTCTTAATACACAAGTAGTCATTGAAATATAAATATCTCTAAATCATGAAGAAACTCTTCTTGACTACCTTTATTGATCTAGGATGTCTTGCTATTATAATATCATGTGCTTTAATCAAAGTCTTTTTCTTTAGGTCATCATCAGCAGGAATACACGAGCGGTCATTGAAATATAAATATGCATCCTCCAATCTAAATCCTTATACCTTTTTTTAAATTCTTGAGGGGACTTTCTAGCAATGATATAATTGGCAAAAAGAACTTGTCACTTGCATAGCGTTTACCCCCTCCAATAATGGATTTGAAATCATACTTACTCCATTTAAGAATCTTTCGTACTGGGGGCATCTATAACCACATTTTCCCTATACTTAAGTGATTTCGAAATCAAATTCCTAGAGAGTCTACATCCATCTCCTCTCTAATGCATATTAATTTTGTCCAAAGTAAATATCCACTTTAGGCTCTTATGGTCGGTGACCAATGTGAACCTTTACCCTAGAAGATGGTGTCTCCATAGACTTTAAGGCATAAACAATTGCTAGTAACTCCAAATCATGGATTGCATAATTCCTCTCATAGTTTTTCAAACTCATAGGCTACTGGCCTTCCATCTTGCATAGAAATCTTCTAATAGCAAATCCACTGGCATCTATTCTCCATCTATTATAACTTCAAATGGTTTGCCTAACTTAGGTGGCTTTAAAATGGGATTGGTGATTAAAGCTACCTTTAGCTTGTCAAAGATACTTTGGCACATGGGAGAGTCACTTCACCCATGGTTGGGAAAATCTCAAGAGTGAAGCAAAGGCTTGATGGCACTCTTCCAAGGTCTTACCTCCCTATTCCACCTCCATAAAGTCATTCATATTCGTTTCCTAGAATCGAGGTGGGTGAATAGTAGAAAGTTTAGTATTGGGATAGAAGTTGATTTTATTCCTTTTAATATTTCCAACTTATGTTTGAGCATGACAATGGAAAAATTAGGTCTTGTTAAAGACTATAGAACCCATTGGACAAGCTTCTATACCTTAGATCAATATTTAAACTTGTTGAATCACTTGAATTTGTATCTTCCACAAATAAAGTCTGTGGTTGTTGCTCCGAACAAGATTTTTTGTTTATTTGAAGTGAGTAACCTTAAATATTATGATAACACTTTTGAGAAATAAAGACGTTATCCGAACACGAATTTTTGCTTGTTTGGAAGTGAGCAATCTTAAAAATTGTAATAAAAATTTTGAGAAAGAAAGATGTTATCCTTTACTGCAATCTCGTAGCTCCAAAAAGATTAATAAGGAAGAAAATATCTTTCAAAATCATGAGTTATGTTGGGAAGTCCTCAAATCACGTTGCTCTAGTGATGGATGAATTGGATAATGATCTTTGTGAAGCACTTCATAAGTCCTAGCCTAGTCCCTTTCGTGGAGAAGGAAACAACTTGGTTGAATCAATGAGAAACTAGATAGACACGATGAATGAGCATTTTTAAATAGCCAAGTATAGCGAATGCAACCAGATGGCATTAGCATGGCTCAAGATTATAGGAGTAGCTCGTGCCAGTTGGAGAAATGATGTTGAAGCTAACCACCTTGACCAAGATTAACTTAGGTGGGATGACATGAAGAGGTATTTTTACAAGATATTTTTCCCATTCGGCTATGAAGAAGATAGGACGAATGAATTTTTAGAATTGTCCCAAGAGGACCATACCATGGAAAAATATCCCAAGGACTTACCTAAAAATTATATAAGTTTAGCATGTGAGTTCATCAAGAGGGGTTTTTAATTTAATAAAGTTACAGAATTACATTTACAGGAAGGGGTTTTCAAACCAATTTTGGAAAAATCATAAGTTTATGAAGAATTTCATTCACAAAAGTATGTAAGTGTAAGGGGTTTTTTAAATACTCCTCAAACACATGTGATACATAGGATTTCTTAATAGGGCACCCCCCGAGAGAAATATTATTAGGTGTAATGCTGATTTGATTTGTTTCACTCCACCTATGGATGAGACCTCTCTCCTCAATAGGTTTATCCACGAATTTGGATTCCGCAATCAATACACTTCTTAAGAATTCGAAACCAAATTCTATTACTGGAATAGCCCTTATGGCAGTAGGGGCATTTGCCAAAGCCTTTCCCAAAAGGAGACTACCCCAACCCTAGTAGTTACCCTCTACTCCAAAAATATCTTTAGGTCTTTCTAGATTCCAACATGCCTAAGCCAAAGAAAGGCAAGGGACAAGGAAGGAATCAAGGATCCAAGGCTACTGGACCAAGAAGTGTAGACAATTAGTTAATGTGACTGATGGACTATTTCAGGAACTCAAGACGGAACAAAGATGTTTTATGCAAGCGACCATATCATGTGATGAATGATTGTCCTATTCCCCCAATTTTTGTTTACTCCACTCTGAGATTTACATGGTCCAGATTCTATAGGCCTATTGTCTTAGTGCAAAGAAACCAGGCCTGGCCAGACCTTCACCCTAGAATTGGGGGGTAATCAAAGAAACTTCCCATACAAAAAACAACTACTAAAGTTGTAACCATCGCTAATTTAGAAGAAGAAGATAGAGGAAGAATCCATCCTATAGTTGAGCATCAGCTATAGCAAAACCATATCATGTGATGAACATTTGTTCTATTGCCCCAATTTTTTGTTTACCCCACTTTAACCTTTACATGGTCCAAATTCTAGAGGTCTATTGTCTTGGTGCAGAGAAACCAGGGACCTTCCCCCATAATAGGGGTAATCAAAGAAACTTCCCAAACAAGGCAACTACTAAAGCTGTAACCATGGAAGAAGAAGATAGAGGAAGAATCCATCCTATAGTTGAGGAGTAGCGAGAAAATAGATAATCTTCTATTATTCAAGCACTGATCAAGGAAAACCATTTAAACTCTTAATTGATTTTGGGGTAACACACATTCATTTATATCACTTGTAGAGGTTGAATCTAAATTAGAGACAAGGTAAATTAATGCAAGTTGAATTGACCAGTGGGAAGACAGTTCTCACTCACCATGAGAAGGGCAATGTCTAATTCACTTTAGACAGCAACCTAACTAAATGCAAATCCAGAGTCTTGCCCTTAGACTCAAGCTTGTATGATGGGATTCTTAGAATGGATTGGCTCCCTCAAACCATTTTCACTCTTAATTAATTATGGGGTAACACACATTCATTTATATCGCTTGTAAGTTGAATCTAAATTAGAGACAAGGTAAATTAATGCAAGTTGAATTGACCAGTGGGAAGACAGTTCTCACACACCAAGTTGAATCTAAATTAAATCAATGCAAGTTGGATTGACCAATGGGAAGACACTTCTCACCCGCCATGAGAAGGACAATGTCTAATTCTATTTAGACACCAACCTGTCTAAATGAAAACCCATAGTTTTACCCTTGAGCTTAGGCTTGTATGATGGGATTCTTAGAATGGATTGGCTCACTCAAAATCAAGAAGATATCCAGTATTCCAAGGGAATCATAACTTTTGTGGATCTTCATCAAAACAAGATGTAAGCAATACAAGATGTAAGCAATCAAAGAAAATGCAACTCCCACCTTGCACCTTGTGAAGGCATCAAATTTATTGAAGGGGCTTACAAAGAACCAATCCATCTATGTCATTAAACGCAACCTAGCTGAAAAGAATCAGGTTTCTAAAATAAGCTTGAATGGCTAAGTGAATATACTAATGTGTTTCCTAAAAAATTAATAGAAATGCCTCCAACTTATGAAGTAGATCATGAAATAGAGCTGATTCTAGGACTGCAACCTACTACAAAGAGAAGATGTCTAATCCTTGAGGCCATTGAGGTCAAGGAACAATTGAGATAAATCGTAGAACATAATTTTATTCACCATAGTGTATTGCCATGGGGTGCACCAGTACTTTTCTAAAAGAAGAAAGATGGAAGCCTTAGATTAGGAGTATGCTTCCATACCTCAGCTAGCCTAATCACTAGAGAAGGTCGTATCTTGGATTTTTACGTTTTCATCTTCCATGAGACCAACTGGAGTCACCTCATGAAATCAACTAGAGTTACCTCATGCTGGTATACCATCATCACCTCACATTGGTATACCATCGTCACACAGAAATTGGTTGGCCTAATGATTTTAAGGCCTACTGCTTTTAGTGTGGACTAGAGCATTTAAAGTTGCTATGAAATTCCTAAACCACAATGGCACTTGAGAGTAGAACCCCATTGATTTGCATAGTGTGAACTCAATGCCCAATTCCCATACATCCTATTATGCGCCCACCACTATAAGGCTGTGCCATACCCTTTCCTTCCATTTCCATAAGAATTGTGCTGAATTGGGGACGCTTGATCCTCTCTTGCTTATACAAAGGCTTCAAGGTATCGATTCACCATCTCCTTAAATTCCTAGTACCCTTTCCTTCCATTTCCATAAGAATTGTGCTGAATTGGGGACAAACATAGCGTGATCCTCTCTTGCTTATACAAAGGCTTCAAGGTATCGATTCACCATCTCCTTAAATTCCTAGTACCAAACGATTCACCAACACCTTAAATTCCTAATGGCAAAATTGGTACTCCTCTTACCTACCCCCAACTTGAACAACTTCCAAAAGTTATCAATTTTTTTAATTAAAACAAAAGATTACTTGTGAACACAAGTTAAAAAACACCAACGTCATTGGCTTCTCACAAATATCCTTTCCCCATGGTGAATACTTTATTATGCCACATGATCTATATTTGACTAATACACTGCTCAAAGTGTATTTATAGAGATTCAAACAAACATTTGGATTGTTTTCTAAAAACCTTGACTGGTCTTAGAATTTGAATAAGACACTGCTCAAAGTGTATTCATAGAGATACCCAAAAAAATTTACTTTTGTTTTTTTTTCGACTAAACTTAGGCACCAAGTTCCTCTAGTAATTACCATTTTTTACTTGCCCAAAGGCAAGTGCCCACATGTGCTTTTTTATCCGCCCTTAGGTGATGCCACCGAGGAAGCACCATGTGGGGTTTTGAATACATGATCTATCGATCCTAGTCAAACATCTCTACCACTTGAGCTATCACCTCATTAGCCATTTTGCTTCTGTTTTTCTCCGTATCATATTCTCCAATAGATATATTTTTGATTTTGATGTTCTAGATCTTTTTCCTTTTCTTGTGGATTTTGAATCTACTAATATACTATTTTTTTAATAGATTAAACCATTTACTTGATTATTCTACACATGAGATGAGACTTTTGTATGATCTTCATATAGTAGCCTATTGGATTTTGTATTCGTTTTCCTTTTTATGTGGGTTTTTAATCCACGAGTATTCTCTTTATTTTTAATCGATTGAACCATTTATTTGCACATGCCATTTATAACCATAGTGGTTTTTTTAAAATTCAAGTATGTCTTGTTGGAACAGACCAAAATTGAGCTTTCTTTTGGTAGAAGAAATTTCACAGAGAACAAAGGAAGAATCCCACCAGGAATATGGTCTAAGTTCAATGGGGAAAAACTTGCATAGGCAGATTAAGTCAGATGTCTTGAAGTGTGAATGGCTCACAAGTTGAGGAAGGGCATTGAAAAGGTGAAGTGCATATCAATCAATCTGCCTAGAACTGTGTATCTAGTGGCACTACACTATAAGGTGTACCATGAGTTGCCTACAAACATGGAAGTAAGTAAGTGCTATGCAGCTTTGCTCTAGAACAATACAAAGCCGCCCACATTGCTTCCAACAACAAGGCAAGGAAAGCTTCAGAAGAAGTTTGATAGTGGCACTACACTATAAGGTGTACCATGAGTTGCCTACAAACATGGAAGTAAGTAAGTGCTATGCAGCTTTGCTCTAGAACTGTGTATCTAGTGGCACTACACTATAAGGTGTACCATGAGTTGCCTACAAACATGGAAGTAAGTAAGTGCTATGCAGCTTTGCTCTAGAACAATACAAAGCCGCCCACATTGCTTCCAACAACAAGGCAAGGAAAGCTTCAGAAGAAGTTTGATAGTTTGAGGAATGTAAATGGAGGAATGTCCACATTTATAAGTTTAAGATGGAAGTGTGTTGGTTTCACAGATGAAATAGCCAATAGATGAGAGAGATTGTTCTTAGAAATAGAGCGGAGGGGGTAAATCCAAAAAAGGGTTATCAAGGGAGATGAAGCATATAGTGTGAGGGTTAAGAGAACAAAAGCAATCAAGATATTTGTAAGTATGGAGAAAAGAAGGAGTGAAAAGTTTAGAGCCAAGATAAGAAAATCTTGTAATGAATTTAAGATTTCTTCACTCCATTCTGGTACCAGATCTAATTTGAATAGAGTAGCATCTGGTAGCTCATCGTCGTTAACGCCAATGGCAGCTTTCTCATTAGGTATTCTCGACATGTGGTCTGCTAGTACATGTTGTGATGCTGTGACTGTAAAGTAAAACTCCATCAACAACAACAAACATTGCGTAATTTGGCCTGTCATGCAAGGCTTGTTGACTAGGTATAACAAAGCTCGATGATCCATGAAGAAGATGAACTTATCTATACTTTTTCACCACATACACCATGGCTAGTTCTTCCTGCTCGGTTGTGGTATAATTCATCTCAGTTTTATTGAGCTATCAACTCACAAAAACAGATTGGGTAATCCAATTTATGCTCCCACTAGCTAATTCCCTCTTTAATTCATTATACACCTACTGAGACTCTTCAATCCAATCAAAAGCTTAAACAATGGCCTGGCGATATCAGTATAAAACATGATAAACCTCTAATAATAGCCAACATGTCTCATAAACTGTTGTACTCCCTTGTAGTTGGTGGGTGGTGAAAACTCTAGGATGGGTTTTACCTTACTATGTTTTGTGGAGATACCATTTTTGGACACAATATGGCCTAGTATTACTCCATGCTTTATCCAAAATTCGTCTTTCAAAGGGTTTAATGACATGCGATACAATCGACACCTCTCAAACACTTTTTTCAGGCAAGCTAGATGGTCCAACCATTGGGAATGTATACATCGATCATCAATAAATACCTCCAGCCATTTTTGTAGTAGGTAATCCTTGAAGGTTGTGATCATTAATCTCTAAAAGGGTGCGGGAGTGTTGGTTAATCCAAACGACATGACCTTATATGCAAAAATTTCCCACGTGGTTGTGAGCAGTTTTATGTTGGTCCTCAAGTGAATAAAACAAGATGGCAGATACAAATAGCAATTGTAGAGCCACGATGATAGTGCATGATGGCACTCCTATGATCACAATTAGAAATGATATCAAAATGATGTCGATGATGACGTGAACTCACACCATGGTGATCAAATGAAGGGTGAAAGTATTAAGAATATCCCATAGTAAAGTGTGTGAACACACCTCACAAAACATAAGGCATGTGAACCACAATGTGTGAACAAGCTCAATAATGCACCAATGTGTATAAAGGTACTTGTGTCGATGATCTGCCCATGGTCATGAAACAGTAGTAGCCTTCTTTGAAATACACTAGTAGCCTCCTCTCTACGATGTGCAAATGATAGTCCTCTCTAAGATACACATGTTCTCACAGAGCCTAGTTACTTCTCATACTATTTCCTAGCTCTATGGCTTCTCTTACGCAAATGGAAATAGCCTCCTCTCTAGGATGTGCAAACAATAGTAGCCTCATCTCTGAGATGTGCATGTTCACATAGAGACTAGTTACTTTCCATGCTCTACTGCCTAGC
>NC_141069.1:15465131-15490234 GCF_041138505.1 Cibotium barometz
TATCAAAATCTATATTTTATTCCAAAGTACCATTCCATTATTTAAGAAAAGGCTACAAGTTTGTTTAAGTTCGTGATTTTAAAATCAAGTTATTTCTCTTAAATGAAGATTACAGCGATTGAATTGGCATTCAATAGAGAAAAGTATCCAAAAGAGTATAAGCTCTATATTTTCACCTTCTCTTGCATCCTTACATGTAAAGAATGGAGAGTCACACTCTAAACAACTCTACAGGAAACGAGCTCAAACAAGAAGATAATAAGAGGAAGTATCATCTCCACATTGATCTTGAAAGTGAGTATGAACCATAGATCTTTGGTGTGATGGTTCTATCTATCCTATCAACAACCCTAGCATTGCTTTCCATCCTCCATTCTCAAACCCTACTACTCTTTTACATTTTACTCGAGATGGAGAGAATGGATTACTTGGATATTGTAAATCCATTGCTGCCTATGAAGATAGACAGAGACAATAAGCTCAATATGAAGCGTATGAATTGCTTCATTCAAAAGAGGAATGCAAGGCTCTCAAAAAGATTTTGAAGGAAAATGACAATGAACTTACAAGGTTACGGGACTACTGAAGAGTATAGGCAAAAGGAAACAAGAATTGGACCAAGACAGAAGAAAAAAAGCTCAATAGTTTTGAGAACATGAAGCCAAGCTCAGGTGGCTTGAAGAAACAAATCCAAGAAATTAGGTTTTAAATATATTCAAAGTTTTCTCTATGTTAATGTCGTGTTGTTTATGTTATAATATATAAATATTATAACCATAGTGTTGTAATGCAAATTGTATAATTACAGGATTGTAATGCAGCTTGACAAGGAGAATATCAATCCCAATATAATTCTAGCAAAGCAATTAAAACCTTTGCTTACTTCAAGATTGGCAAAGGAAATGCTACAAGAAAGAAAGTTTAAGGTTGTAAAAAGAGATTATACAAAAATTTGTAACCAACAATGTTGTACCTACATCAGAAATACAGGAGCCTATGGATGCTAATGCAGTCACTCCTAAAGGTTATACTGCTATACAAAAGTCACTATCTTTGGTTATAGGTGTCCATAAGATTAAAGGTAGATCTTCTTTCACGCCAGCCCCTTTACTGCACCCGGCTCTCTTTCAAAACGGCCGCCTGGCATCTTCTTTTACGCCCTCCAGCTCTTCACAACCTTCTCAAAGCGCTGCTGGCCGCCACCTTGCTATTCCATGTGGCCTTTTACAAATTGGCCATGTGGATTATATTTTATTTTATTTTTTTAAAAGTCTCCAAGCCACAAAGTAATGGCCACCCACAAACGCTAAAAGAGCCCCTTCTCCTTATACTTTTTTCAGAAGGTACGACGCCCATAATTTCCAAATAAATGCAAGAGTTGCCCGTCGTCTTCATCAGCATCATTACCACCAAGCCCATCAATTTCCAGAGTCGGTACCCTCTTTTTAGTAACCACCTGCACATCACACAATTGCCATAAAACTCCCAGATCACCATCATCTGCTCCGAAAAAAACACGTGCATATTCCAGCTCACAACAAAATCACTCGGCCTGTAACAAGGCATTCAGGGCAAAGTTTATTCACACACCACACGCACCATATGTACACTGACCAAAAACACCTTTCAAATTTTAGCCTGACATACTTTGCCCAACCCCTAGCCTGCAGAATCATTTATGATCAGCAGAAAGTATATGACCACGTTTCCCTCCATCAATCCTCTGAGCATCATACAGTGTAACCAACACATCTCTGTTCCAAATGATCCAAGAAACTCTGTCATCCTCCACAGGCATAATTTTCCATCCCATTTCCCACCACATATCATCAAGACTTCTGGAAACAAAACTTCTGACATACACACCATCCCGTCTCATCTCAAGCCCAAAATCCCTGATACGATCAGCACCAATATCGGAGAACCAATGCAACAACTCCTGCTGAGGGTAAAAATTGATGAAAGCCTCATCAAAAAAGACCTGTTGTGCCATAATATTTTCCTGTCCATCAGCATAAGAAGCCTCACCATCAAAACCGGCCACTACAGGCAAAACAAACTCCTCTTCGAAAGGCACCATTGCCAAAGCATCCACCTCAGTTCCTGTATGCTCATCTTCATCAAAACCAATGAGAAGCCAACGATGTCAATTCACCTTCAATTAATGCACCTGCCTCAAATCCAATATTACCAACTCAAATCCATATGGTTCTTTCTTCGATGTATGTTAAGGGTAGATGTAGGTACACATGTATCACGTAAAGGGAATGAAAAAGTAGATCAACCATTTGTGCTTGATCTATCAGCAGATCATTCATATGTGGATGGTGACTGTAGTGGCTCTGAGTAGAGCCTTGATGAGGAGCTTGGCATTCCATCCGTGGTTACTCCTGGTGTAAGGAGAACGAGGGCTGTTTTAAGGAGATCCATGTGTATGCATGTCTGCGAGGGTTAGGTACCTTGTTGACAGGTTGAGATATGATGGATATACAGCCCATCATTATGCTTACATGGTTAAATCAATACAAGAATCGGAGCCCACTTGTTTTGAGCAGGCACTTGGAAATAAGAAATGGGAAGATGCCATGAATAAGGAGATGGCAGCATTGGATACAAATGCTGATATTCAGTCCGATTGCAAGATCAATCCAATTGCAAGAATGGCAACTGTGAGAGTTGTCATTGCTATGGCTGTAGGCAAAGGGTTGATATTTACATCATATGGATGTAAAGAATGCATTCTTACATGGTGATTTTCAAGAAAAAGTATGCATGATGTAGCCACACCATGTTATGAGAGTGATGCACACCCAGATTTTGTGTGCATGTTACGCAAAGCCTTGTATGGCTTGAAGCAGGCACCCAGAGCACGGTCAAACAAGATTGGGGAGTATCTTGTTACCATTGGATTTCAGATACCCAATGTAGATTTTTCACTCTATGTGAAAAAGACATATAGAGGGATCATGCTATTAGTCATCTATGTGGATCACTTGATTATCACTGGTGATATTGACATACATGATGTCAGGAGGCTTTTGTAGCAGAAGTTTGAGATGAAGGATTTGGGTGAACTGTGGTATTTCTTGGGCATAAAGGTGGTGAGATCACCTCATGGCATTTTGTTACTGCAGAGGCAGTATGGCTTGGACATGTTGTCCAAGTATAATATGACATGCTATAAGCCTATTTCGGTGCCATTGGAGCAGAACACAAAGCTTTCCGTAAATACATGTGAGCTTTTGGAGGACCCCACTACATACAAGCACATAGTGGGTAGCTTGATCTACACAAAGCTTTCTGCAGATACACGTGAGCTTTTTGGAGGACCCCACTACATATAAGCGCATAGTGGGTAGCTTGATCTACATGACCATTACTAAGCCATACTTGAGCTATGGTGTTGGACTTGTGAGTCAATTTATGCAGTTTATGCAGGCCCCTAGGAAGCCACACTTGGATGCGGCTAGATGGATTCTCAAGTATAAAGTCCACAGTTGATTATGGACTTTTCTATGAGGCTCGTATGGAGATACAACTACATGGGTACATGATGTTGATTGGGCTGGTAGTGTTGTAGACAAGAGATCTACTAGTGGTCTTATGTTCTCATTTGGGAGTGCTGCTGTGAGTTGGAGCAGTAAGAAGCAGCCAACATTTGCCTTGTCGAGTAAAGAGGCAGATGTTGCTATGGAAGCTTGTAAGGTAGCTTGGTTTCAAAAGCTACTTGGTGATATGGGTGAGCCCATGGATCACGCAGTTGTCATTTATTGTGACAACATGAGTAGCATATAGTTGGCCAGTAACCCAGTATACCATGCTAGAACAAAGTACATTGAGGTGCACTATCACTTTGTGAGGGATAAGGTTCTATAGTAGGTGATGTATATCTGGTATATGTCAGCACACAGAGGATTAGGTGGCTAACATCTTCATGAAGGCATTGGGCACAGAGAAGCTCTACAAGTTTAGGAGCTTACTTGGAGTGTAGTGTGTGGAGTTGAGCTTGAGAGGGAGTGTTGAGATATCGAGCTCAACTAGCGCTAGGGGCAGACATTGATGACCCGCTTGGGTGATAGCTTCTACACTTATGCCATTGGCTAGGTTGGTGCGATTATGGTTGATATGCTGCGAGTGGATGACAGGTTGTGGACAACCACTTTGTAGTACTAGAGTTATGGCATAGTTATAGTGCCAGCTCATATAGTCATGTTCACACTATGGATCGACCATTTTGTATGTTATTATACTATAGGAGAGTATTGTCCCTTTATGTATGGACTCTTATCTTTTAGTTGTATGGATATAGAGAAGAGAAGAAGGTATAAGAAAATTCAGCCATCCATCTCCCTCTTGTGTCTTGCACTCTCTTGTGTGTGTATGTGTGTTTGCTTACAAGAAACTCAAGCTCTCTCTCTTTCCCACATTCTCTTTAAGAATAATGGATGAGTGCTATGCAATCTGAATATGATGCTTTACTCAAAAATGGTACTTGGGTGTTGTTTGATTTGCCTCATTGGTGGCAACTTTTTAATAAAGTCTTTGATCTACTTTTTTGTAACCTTCTTATATTTCTTTTCCTTCATCATTGCTTCTACATATTGATGATCTAAAAGAAGACTAAAATGTGTGCCAGAAGGTTCTGTTGATTCTTTATTAGGGTGCAATAATGATCTGATGTCAAATAGAAATGAACAAATTATTATACATGAATATATGTAATAATGATTAAAGTTTATAAAAATATTACAATAGCAACAAGTAATCAATTAATAGAAAGAAGCTTATAATAACAATAATCAACCGATTAATAGAAAGGAGCTTACAATAACAACAATCAACTGATTAATGGAAAGGAGCTTACAATAACAACAATCAATTGATTAATGGAAAGGAGCTTACTTGATTGCATGTATTCTCTTCTTGATGCCACCACCCCCTAGCTTTATTTGCTCAATATCCCTAAGTTTTTTTTTTGTCATCTACATAGACCTAATGAGGTTTGCTTAAGTCTTAATTCATCTTGTTAGTCTTTGAAGCCCTAGAATGGTTTCCTTGTTGCTTAATAGCTTATGTACACACTGCTCCATGGTTTGCTTCAAATGGAAGTTCTCCTTCTCAAACAGATCTCTTTCTAATTTAAGAACATTGCTTGTTGCTTCCAAATGATGTGTATATCTTACAGCCATCTCCAACATAGTTAAGCAGAGATGTCATATTCTTAAATAGGGGTGTGGAGTTTGTAAAAGGGTCTTTTGGATATAGCCTCTCATTGATCCATAAATATATGTTTTTCTTCCCTTTCAACCTTAACATTTCTTTAGAAGCAATAGATAAAGTATTGGGTTTATACAAAGAGACAACACAGAGCTAACACAGAGAAGCAACAGAGAACAAAAATGGAGGTTAGCAATGTTTTGATGTTGGTTATGTTCAATTGAGTTCTATAAGTTATGTTTTCCTATTACTTATGTACATTACTATTCGTAAATAATAAAGTTAATAGTAAGATATGTTTTATTGTTGGTTAATAATAATAATATATGCATTATTGTTGGTTAATAATAATAATATGTGTTAAAGTTGGTGTTAAGTTACACATATGTGTTAATAATCATGAAATTTTATGTAAGTTTTCTTGTAGGCATTGGTTGTACACTCAATCGAGATAGACATGTATCTAAGTGTTTCTAGTTTTTTGATGTTTTAGGAAGCAAGAAGCTCCAAGAAGAGAAGTTTGATTAACCAGGTTAATGATTTACAGGCTAACAATAAGAAGATGAAGATAATGCTAGAGAAGATTGTCACTTATGGGCCCACAATGACACGGGAGGTACATGAATGCCAAAGGTCATATAAACCTATACACATGCTGGCAAAGACATGTGGACAATACAGGTGAAGGATCTATGCACAACGTGATAACATGCAAAAGATGTTTAGCAATCTAGAAAATGAAGTGAATCAAGGAATTGAAAAGGTACTCATTAAAGTTATGGTGAAGTCCGTGCTTCAATGCCCAAAGTTTAAGTCAGTTGTTGGTGATGAAGTTATCATACAATGCTTACAAGAGGTAAGTGATTCCTTCACATCAAATGATATGCAGGGAATATGTGATAAGGTAGGAATAAGTTCTCAGTCTTATGGCATGATATACAAACATTTAGATACAAGGTTTAAAAAAGTGTTGCAAAAGAAAAGGGTATTGCCTCTTCCTAAACCATTTCATGTGGTGCAAGCACGACAATCAGTAAATAGTAAGGTGGAACAATTAATTGGTGAGCCAATGCACTTATGTCACAGACATGTATGCAAGTATGGGTCAAAGGAAGTGTCGTTTGTCTTGCACACAAATAACAATTTTGTATTATATGTATGCAATTTACAATCTCTAATGGTAAAATTTACAGTATATCTGTTGTTGCAGAATGTGGAGGCAAGCTAAAATTTGTTTTGAAGCTTGATGAAAGTGAGGTTATCAAGGGTTAGAAGTTCAGACGTGTTAGTCTAACTCTCATGAATAGAGCACTGGATTCTAACATCTTGCCTAGTTATCCTGATTACTTTAGTGTACAGTATGAGAATGAAATTTGGTGGCTTGCTGAATTTGAAGTACCAAAGGAAGATCATGAGATTTTGAAGATTGTCATTAACTTGACAGAGATACCTAATATAGTGCAACGTCAAAATCATGGTGAAAGTTTGCACGTGGAAGGTTATGGTGAGTATCAAGTGGAATGGCACCTTGCTGGAGATCTCAAAACTTTGAAGTGCATGTTTGGTGTGTCAAATGATGCAGAGTTTCCTTGCATATATTGTATGCGGTCTAGAAAGAAAGGTAAGAATGGGAAGAAACATGCAGAGAAGGGTGTCCTACACGTGATCAATTTGTTTGCTGTGGGGGCCAAATGGTACGAGTAGATCCTAAGTGGGATCCTATTCTTGACATCCCCTTGACAAGAGTACCCTTTTGCACTTTGCATGCACTAGTGAGGATCATAGACAAATTGGTTTATGAATGTGTGTGTTTTGCTTATAAAATGCAGCCAGCTTCTGATGCCCAAGAAACATGTAAAAGAGTGGAAGAAGTATTATCTGGGATGGGTTTACATTGAGGCCAGGTAGAAATAAAGAAGGATGAAAAAATTCAGGAGCAAGCGGCAATGTACCATGCAAGCCTTGCTTTGGCGGCTCAAAAGCAAGGAAATTCCTCTCTACACCACGAAATGAAAATGGAGAACTACTAGTACAACAACTTGAGAAATATGAACCATGGAAAAAGTTACATATGGCCGTTCCTGATCAAAGCAATTGAGGAAAGACTAGAGTAGCAAAAGCAAATGTGTGGATTGCTCTTGACAAATTGGCAGTGCTTTTGCAAAAGATGACATTTGGACCAGAAGATTCCAAGGAGTTTAAGGAGGTGATTCTTGGTATATTCTATGCATCAGTTGTTGAAGCCTGGACTTTTATTGCATGCTCATGGTCCTTACTTTGCAAATGAAGGAAGTTTAGCGATATGGTCTACACACAGCATGGAGCGATCTCATTGGCAAGCACAATGTGCTTTCCAAAAGACAACTACTCATGGAGGTGGAATCTATGATGTCAATCCAATGAAACAATTACTTCTATGGTGGTATAGAAAGATAGTAATAAGGTTAGAGGAGAAGAAACCTATGTCAAATGGACCACATGCAATACACAGAGTCATATGTGAGGTTAGAAAAGCACGATTTGAGAATTCATCAGGTAGAGAGAAACATGCTAAATGCTTGAGAACTCAAGAAAGAGAGGAAAGCAAGTGGAAAACCCGAGAGCCAAGTGTTTCAAATGAGCAAATTGTAAGTTGAAACTGTGTAATTTTTTGTTGATGCAAGTATAACTCTACTAAACCAAAACGGCTTTCACATAGAGCTTGTAAACCAATGTGATATATCACCCATAATCTCACTAACTATAACCATAATATTAAATGATTTTATGGGTGACAGTATATGCATAGTTGTGTGTGAATAGTTGTGTTATTTTTAAAGTTGACGAAACTATTACTTATAAGTGCTTATAAGTGGTGAGACATTTATATTTTATAGTCTTCTAGCTTTCAAGGCATGGCATGCACCAAGAAAAGTGCTAAGAGAAACCCTACTAAGACTCACCCAACACAGCCCTAGGTCAATATACCAACGGAGACTGATAATGAGCGCACTCAATCTAACAATCCACGAGGCACTACTCTATAGGTACAACGCATTCACATCCGCCATGTCACAAGAAGCATAGATGAAGACCAGACACTACTGCTCTTTGAGAAATAAGGAAGTATCAGAAAAGTACAAACTTAATCATATCGAGAGCGCCATTTGCAAGACTGGTGAGAAAGATATTGCAAGATCTCCAAAACGAATGTCTCGTAATAGGTTCTATGCAAGACTCAGTTCTACAATCAACAATGTGCAGCGATGGTCAGCCCAAGCATTGCTAGCTCTTCAAGAAGCAGCTGAGGCATATTTGATGGACCTCATGCATGATGGTCAGTTGTTGGCAGCTATTCATGCGAAGTGCATCACTCTTATGGACAAGGATTTGAGACTTGTACGAAGGATTCGTAATAATGGTGATGCCTTCAGTTTGAACATGGATAATATGATTTGAGTAAATCATATGATGTGTTGTAAACCTGTGTGTCAATGTACTTGTAATCTATGAGAAGTGTTTTTAATACAAGTACAATTTGATGTTTCTTTCTCAATATCTTAGGTGTTATCTTTTTCTCTCATATAGTCTTTCAAGTTTATCAAAAGCATTATTTTTTTATTCATAGGCCTCATATGGATTAAGGATTTTTCACACATGTATGTATGAAAGACTATAAGTGTATAAAATTTCAATGAATTTAAAATTTTTAAATTTTTTATCTTTACTAAAAAAATATAATAAGCAAAGGAATTACAACCAAATTTCCATCGAGCTCGAGTTGGATATAGCATGAAGATCAATCTTTCCCAGTAGCAAGACCTAGGCCAACAAGTGAATGAATCTTCCCTCCACGCTGAGCTTTGAACAAATATAGGAGCTTGGAGCGCTTCACAAGCACCACCTTCTCTAAGCTTGATTTCAGAGGCATAGACTTGAATGCAGCACCCTTTGTTAAAGCCTTGATCTTTATGAGAGACTTGTCCACTTGCCAATATACTCCTTCAAAGCTGCATCCTCGACTCTTCCTTTGCCACCCCTTGTTCCACCAGCTCTTGAATGCAAAAAACTCATTGACATAGACAATTTTCTGAAGAAAATATTTGCATGCAAAAATAAAATATCAAAATTATTCCAAAATACAATTGCATGAAAAAAAATATTTTCAAATGAGTTGAAATTGTCTGTGCGAGGCCTCAGGGCCTGGGGACCCCACACATGTAATCTGGTATGCATCGCGGCCTACCAAGCATGCCAGATTACATGTGTGGGGTCCCTAGGCCCCTAAGGCCCCGCACCAAAATTTTTAAGAAGATTTAAAAAAACATTACGTACCTTCTCAGCCTCATCATTGTGTTTCTCGACCGGTGCATCTAGGTCTACTCCAGTGTGATTGCTCTCTATCACCATGTAGAGGGTCCGAGAGAGCTCAATGCGTGGTCGAGGTCCAAAGAGCTCCTTCTGTAACCTCTCAAATTCTGCATCTGAGATATCATAGTCAAGAGCAGCTTCTGCAACACTTCTTTGGATGTGGATGCTGTAGAGACATCATCCATGCTCGTGCCATCATATCGGTGAATCTCAGTTACTTGTGGAGGGACATCCATAGTGTCAAAGTCAATGAGGTCTTCATCAACATCCTGGACAAGGTGGCAGTATAGCTCTTCCTCCCTCAAATCCAAGACCTCAAGGACATCCTACATGAGCAAGTACTCAACACCATCTATAGTGATGGCACTCAATGATGCAAGTTTTGAATTCTCAGTAGGATGGGCTGCCTCTTGGTGGATAGTCGACAAGTCCAAAGACAAGCTATGTGCCTCCTCCTCTTACTTGTCCAGGACTGTCTCCTCTGGCTCCTTCTCTTCATAGGTGAGAAGAGGCACCACTGGCTCCTCATCATTCTCCTCTTCAAAATCAGAGCATAATATACAAATAGCAAAGGCAATATCCTACTTGATGAGATCAATCGTGTCGGAAGGGGGGGGGGGAACATGTGCAAGTGCTCTTTGCACAACATTTCTATGGTTGTCACCACTCTTCATGGAGAAGAGGAACTCTAGGGGTATCCACCGAGCAGTGGAGTCAAGGATAAAAAATGTGATATCATCACATTCTGCATAAAAATATGCAAGCACTGAGCTATCGGGCTCTAGAGTCCTAAATATATTCTCTAGCTCAACACTATAACAAAACCTAGGGTAAATCTGGTCTCATATCTGACCGTACGGGTTTCACCCATCCACTGTGGCGAACGCATCATGATGAGAAGCCATGGTGAAGGCGTAAAGGGAGCAACAAGCAACAAGCAACGTGGATAGAAAGTGAAAGATAGAGAATGCAATAGAAGTGAATGAAAATAACCCCTACTTATACTTATAAATATAAATTTATATATTATTTCATTAAAACTTTAATAAAGTAATATATATTTTATTAAAATTTTAATGGAGTAATATTTATTTCATTAAAACTCTAAGAGTTCCAACACATCCTGCATGAGGAGGTACTCCACCCCTTCAATGGTGATGGCACTCAATGCAGCTAGTGGGTGGTGGGTCATGACTTTGGGTTTCGTGAGGCTGGATGGATGCAATTTATACTTATGTTTATTATTGTACTTAAAATATCTATAAACTTATATTTATTTTAATACCTTATGTTTATACTTTAGTAAAGAAAGGACACTTCAATAAAATATAATAAATAATAAATCATACTTCTATTTCTTGTTACATATTATTATTATATTATATTATTTATAAAGTTACTTATATTATTATTTACACTTAAATATATACTTAAAGTTATATTTATTTTTATACTTATATCCATAGACTTAAAATTAATGACACTTCATTAAGAAATCATAAATCATATTTATATTTCTAGGATAATTAATTATATTATTATTTACACTTAAATATATATTTATACTTATATTTACAATTGTACTTAATTATACTTATCTTTATTTTCTTACATATTAATGGGTTCGAAACATAGTAGGCTTAAAAAAACCACTACAATTTATGAAAATGAAATAAAATTTAATTTATAATACTTTTAGAGAAATAGTTTTTAATATTCACTTGGAAGAAAAAGAATTACATGGACTCTACAATTTCAAGGATGTGTGGAGCAACACACTGCTTGCATGTTTTGCAATGTTCACTTCGACTCCCAACCTTCCTACCATCCAACTTGGAATAAAACTTACAAGGGGGATCATTGAACATGAGTTGGATTTCCTACCTCAAAAAACTAAGGGGCCAATGACTTTCTACATTAACGCTCAAAGGTTCATGACCCTCCCAAATAATATTCACATCAATGAGTGCTGAATGCGTGCCATCTCACATGTCTTGGTCCAAGCTAAGTCACTCCCCTTGTAGAAGTTGCCACCTCCTATGTGAATGCACAAAGTTTGTCTTGCAATGAAGTACCTGTCAAAAAACAAACAACCAACATAAAAATATAAAAACAACAATTAACAATCAACAATCAACAACAAACATAAAAACATAAAAACAACAACAACAATCAACGATCGGTGTCTTGCAACAATGAAGTACTTATGAATAAAAACTATAAACAATCAATAGCAATGTAATCTTACCTAAAGGTAACATTTGACATAGTGATTCTGCACTCAATGATATCATCATGGTGGTGAGCTCTCTTGAGATGCCATGACTCACCGAGTAACTGAGTCATCCAATCCTCAGATGGGCACTTGCATTGATACATAATCTTAGTTTTCTTTACTACTTCATAGGATCCAAACAAATGTGCAAACAAACTAACTGGAACAAACCAACTTAGATGCACATCTCTAGAGCCTGTGTGGAGGGTTTCATGGCAGCATGAACATCAGTTTTTATCTTTACCCTACATGCTTCTGACATGTCTAAGCTAGGATTATACCATTCCTGGCTAGACAATGGTGGTAGTGGAATGTACTCCAAACTATGCCTCTCCACAACATATGTGGAATCATAAAAGTAAACATTCTGAGATGCCAATTCGCTTGCACTCTTGTTGTCATAGATCAAGGCACCTATCTCTCCATCTAAAACATTTAGCTTTCCACTTAAGCACTCTACATTTTGCCATTCATGTAGAGTTGATGGATATAAAGCTACAAGCAACAAACATGCTTGTATTAAAACTCTATCTAATAACCATGGACTCAAAGCATAAGAACACAAAGCACAGAGATATAAAGTTATTGTTAGGCTTATGTCTCGCACTGAAGTTATCATGATGCACTCGAATCTCTTTGTGCATATAAACATGCTGAATGAAAGCCTCTGTTATTGTACCATTGGTACGCCTCCTGAAGTCTATGATTCTATCTTTCCATTGTTTGTTGGGGTCTATTACATCTTTGAGCTTGACCTTGAAACTCCCACTAGTACTTGGTCTCATTAAAATTCAATTTAACTTACTGTATTGATCAGGATCCAATTACCTTCATCATCTCTCCAATTACCTTCATCATCTCTCCTATTAAACACCTCCACTGTGTGAATATTACTGATATTCCTCCTCCTTGAAGACATCTACAATAAAAAACAAAGCACCAAATTAACAAAGTTAGACTGCATGATTAATAAATATCTATGTTAAGATTGTAAGAAACAAATAAACATTATAATAACAACAAGAAATAAACAGCAACCTATTGCTTTGATTCACATAACCTTGTTGCTTACAACCTATGAAAATGAACATAAACACATCAAGACAAAACATAAACAAACCCTAAACCTATGATCATTCCTCAAGTATTTTATGCCACTTAAAATCAAGATAGTTATCTGTGGTGTAGAGAAGATTATAAGCAACAAATAAAGATTAAAACAATGGGAAATAAACAACAACTTACTGCTTTGATTTGCACAATCTTGTTGCTCACAACCTTGCTCATGTGAAAATAAACAACAACACATCAAGACAAAACATAAACAAACCTATCTTACATCAAGACAAAACATAGACAAATCCTAAACATATATATGATCATTACTCATAAGAATTTGATGCCGCTTCAGATCAAGATAGCTATTTGTGGCGCAAAGAAGAGAAAGTTTATGTGAGAAAACGTACATAACTCATAGAGGTTTTGTCCAAATGAGATGAAATTTTATGAGGAGAGAGCTATGGTGGAGAACAACATACCTGTAAAATTTCATGAAGAAAGAACTAGAGTTGCAGAAGATATGGCAAAATAGAATTCTGCTAAAAAAAGGGGGGAAATGAAAAGGTAGTGAAATGCAAAAGAAGGGAAAGTAAAAAGTTAAACATTAAAAAAGGAAAAAAATAAAATTCGATTTTCAAACTTCCATGTGTTGACCACAAGGTATATCTGACATGAAAGATATGGAATCTGACATTTCTCTATTTTTTATAAGATATGGGCTCTATTATTTTATTGTCTTAAGAGATTTGGGCAAAGATACGATAAAAAGATCCATGTTACATGGATCTAGAATCCCAGCTTTCTCATTGGTTAGGCTAATCTTTTTTTATTCACTCCTTAAGGGGCAAAATGGAGAGTCCATATTTCTCCTAATGTGTGATTGCACACAGAATGCAAGTCAGCAAATCACAGTCATTAAGTGGACCAGGAGAGTCTTCTTGTGTTGGGTCTGTTGATAAACCATGGAGTGGCAAAGTGCGTTAAAATACCAGTCCTAAAAATGCAGTTGGTACAACATGGAAAGGCAAAGAGAAGGTTGGTGAGCCTCTTGGTATACCCGACATTTTTGCAGGCCATTCTTATGTTGATGGAGAGTGAGTGGAGAGTCTAGTGGCTCGCAAAGAAGAGCCTTGATGATGGGATTCTAAATATTAGAACACCTGGTGTAAGAAAGGCAAGAGAAGCTGCAAAAATGTAAGGTAGTGATCATGGATAATGTAGGTCAGGGAGATTTAGAAAACCTATTCACAGGTTGACATATGATGGTTATGTGGCTCATCATTATGCATATATGGCTAATGTTGTGCAAGTAAGATGTTGAACCCACATGTCTTGAGAAGCTATTGGGAATGCCATGGATGAAGAAATGGCTGCATTGGATGCAAATGAGACTTGGGACGTGCTGCCTGAGGACAAGAAGACTATTGGATGCAAGTGGGTGTACAAAATAAAGCACAACTCAAATGGAAGTATTAGTAGGTATAACACAAGATTGGTTGCCAAAGGTTATGCTCAAACTTATGGCATTGATTATGAGGAGACGTTCATCCCCCTTGCCAAGATGGCAACCATGAGAGCTGTTATTGCAGTGGGTGCATCAAAAGGATGGGTTTTACATCAAATGGATGTTAAGAATGCGTTCTTGCATGGTGATTTGCAAGAAGAAGTGTATATGGATCAGCCCCACTAGATATGTGGGTCACCCTAATTTTGTATGCAAGTTGCGTAAAGCTTTATATGGCTTGAAACAGGCATCTAGAGCATGGCATGATAAGATAGCACAATATCTTATCACCATTGGCTTTCATGTGATAGATGCTGATCATTCACTCTATGTGAGGAAGAGTGATAAGGGCCTTATGGTGGTCATCATAATCTATGTGGATGACTTGATTGTTGGGGGTGACAGTGGAGAGGAAGTTGAGAGTGTGAAATGTCTCCTTAAGCAGAAATTTGACATGAATGATTTGGGTGAGCTGAGATACTTTCTTGGCATTGAGGTTATTAGGATGCCCAAAGGCATATGGCTATCACAAAGGTAGTATGCATTGGACATGCTGTCCAAATATGGTATGGTTGGTTGTAAGCCAATTTAGATGCCATTAGATTCAAATAGCAAGTTGAGTGTAGTTACGGGTGAGATTTTGGAGAACCCCACTATGTACAGGAAGATAGTGGGTAGCTTGATCTACATGATGATCACCATGCCAGATTTGAACTATGCAGTTGGATTGCAGAGTCAATTTATGCAAGTTCCTCGGAAGCCACATTTGGATGATGTGAGACGCACATTGTGCTATGTAAAGTCTACAGTAGATTATGGTCTCTTTTATGAGGTTGGTACAGAGTTACAGGTGTTTGGATACACTGATGTAGATTGGGCTGGTAGTTTCGCATCTACTAGTGGATTTATATTTTCCTTTGGCAGTAGTGCTATGACACGAAGAAACAAGAAGCAGCCAACAGTTGCCCTATTGAGTATGGAGGCAGAGTATAGGGGACTATAGGGGTGCTGCAATGGCAGTATGTAAGATAGCTTGGTTGTGCAAACTACTTTGGTGATTTGGGGTTGTAGGTTGATAGACAAGTTGACATCTGTTGTGACAACCTTAGTAGTATATAGTTGGTGAGGAACCCAATTTTTCATGCATGGACCAAACACATAGAGGCCCACTATCACTTCATCAAAGAGAGGGTCTTAGCTGGAGACATTGATCTCATGTATGTTAGCACACAGAGGAGCAAGTAGTTGACATTTTCACGAAAGCCTGGGAGCAGAGAAGCTTCGTATATTCTTGAATATGCTTGGAGTTCTAGAGAGGGAGTTGAGCTTGAGGGGGAGTGTTGAGATGTCAAGCTCAACATGAGCTGACACTTATGATATGCGTGGGTGACCGTTTTCACTACTTATAAGCATCACTGGCATGTTTGGTAGAATGCTGACATGATAGATCTTCGCTAGTGGTTCTACAGCTGGACTACACTAGGTACTAGTCCACCACTAAGTTATGGCATACTTATCTTGCCATATCACTCACTTAGCATGTTCACATTATGGACCACATGTACATAGTACTTTGGTACTTATATTGTATTTTCCTTATCTTTTGGTAGAACCCTTTTGTTGTGAAGAACAAAATGAACAAATTTTTAGGCTCTCATCTTCTGTGTTCTCTTCTGGGGTTTGTGTGAGTGTGTGCTTGCAAGAGCTCAAGCTCTCTTGCTCCCTGCGTCTTTTTAGTAAAAGGACAATGTACTCTCTGTGCTAACCACTCAACCTTTGAAGATGAAGAATTGTCTACATGGTGCATTACAAAAACGACAGAGAGACAAAGAGACAAAGAGAGGAATAAGATAGGTCTTTGGAATAATAACATACATACTAATTTTGTTAGTTGGTCAATACCAACAATTAATTTTAAGTATTAAGCAAGCATACAAATAAAAGTCATAGTGTGTAAAAACCTTGATAAATATGTCGAAAGTGTTGGTATACTCCAATGCACATATTGAGATGCTTATATTGATGCATATATTGACTCTAGATAAAATTTATACTGATTGGCCAAGAAACATAAACCCAAGAATAGTTCTCCTCTTTTTTCCCTTTTCAATATTCAATTTTTGAAAATCTCATCTTGTCCCTCTTCTCTTGCATAGGTCCTCCCATCATTCTCTTCCTCATCCTCTCCCTTGTAAGTAGATAACCTTGGGTTTCCTATGTGCTAGGGTTAGGGTTAGGGTTTTTTAAAAGTTTTGTAGGTTTTTTAAAATTTTAAGTTTTGGGTTTTTTTGAGTTTTGCAGGATCCTCTTCTCCTTCTTCTCTCGTGCAAGCCCTCTCAATCCTATACCCTCATCTCTCATGCAAGCCACATTCTCTCCCTTTTGTAGGCTATGTGTTAAGGTTAGGGTTTTTTTGAGTTTTGGGTTTCCTATGTGTTAGGTTTAGGGTTTTTTGAGTTTTGTAGGCTCCTCTTCTCTTGTGTAGGCCCTCTCTCAACCCTAAACTCGCATTCTCTCCCTTGTAAGCATGTAAGGGTTTCCTATGTGTTCGGTTTAGTTTTTTTTTTAAGTTTTGTAGTTTTTTTAAATTTTAAGTTTTGGGTTTTTCAAGTTTTGCAAGTTTTTCCTCTTAGGTTTGGCACCACACTGTAGATATTTAAGCCCCCCCCAAGTTATCCACGAGTAAGAGACTATCTTTTACATCATCTTTCTTATCATGGTTATGGTTTTGTTGCACCACCCAGAGTGCTTGGGAGTTTATTATTTGGGAACATGCATAAGCATGCTATAAGAAAATGTTTTCTTGTTTATTTTTGGTTTCTTATTTTTAGGTTATATTTGTTGAAGCTTAGAAGCAAGCCAGCTCTTCACAAGCAAGCATGCTCTCCACAGGTAAGCCTTGAACACACCATATTTTCTTATGACGCACCCCCAATTGCTATGGGAGCATTTTTTTATTTGTTTTATGTACTATTGATTTTAGACTGTATGCATGGTCTAATGAGTGGATTCTATTGTGTCGTCTATGCATAAGACTCTATGCATAGTTATGCATAAGGCTTTATGCATAGAGCCTATTGCATAGAGTCTAGGTACATAGTATTATGCATAGAGTCTATTACGTAGACTTATGCATAAGACTCTATGCATAGAGTATGTGCATAATCTTATTTATAGTATTATGCATAGAGTCTATGTCTATCGTGTAGTCTTAGCATTGAGTCTATACATAAGAGTATTATGCATAGGTTTTTCTATCATGGTCTCTATGCATGTAGAGAGTATTATGCATAAGACACTATGCGATAGTATTATGCATAGAGTCTATGCATAGTCTATGTATAAGAATATATGTATAGTCTTATACATAGGTTTTTCCCTCATGGCCCCTATGCATGCATAATCTTATGCATAGAGTCTATGTATAGTCTTATGTATAAGAGTCTATGCATAAGACTCTATGCATAGTCTTATACATAAGAGTCCTTGCATAGTCTTATGCTTAAGACTCTATTGCATCGTCTTATGCATAAGACTCTATGCATAACCCTTTTTCATATGATTCTATGCTCTAAGTCTATGATCATTTTTCTTTTTGTATCCATGATTTTTAAAATTTAGCCATGTATGCATGTATTGCTTATGTATTTTTTTAAGGTTTTTACAATCTTCCTTGAGCTCTCTTCATTTCTGGTAAGAGACCTCCACCACCATGCTCTTTGCCATTGCACCCAGGGTTCTTGGGAAAAATTTATTTCAAAATATGTTTTTTTTTCATATCTATGGACTCACCTCCTAGATTGTAGTTAGTAGGATGAGATCTGGGACTTCTTCCCAGATGCTCTTCCCTGAGCAGTGGGAGGTAGCTAGACTAGAGTTTGGCACACCTAGCCCATCATCTTGCACCATAAACAACCAAGCTAGCAACATAGGGAGTTTGTGCTGTAGGTCTAGAGACAGAGTGGTAGCAATCCACCACAGATGCATTATTAGTGGCAGTGGTGGTGGTGGTGGTGGTGGTGGTGGTTGTTGTGGTGGTGGTGGGACCGATGGTTATGCTGCACCTTGTGATCAAGAGAGACCTGGCAGTGCTTTGGTTAAGACCACTCTACCTCCCCCACTCCAAGCTTCGTACTCCTATCACTTCTTAGTCTCCATATGCCCGTAGTTCTTGCTCTATAGAACCTATAGGCTATTCTTATCGGTGTTACAATGATGGATCCATCATTGAAGATGGTGCAGGTGCTATCGTCTTGATGTGTATGTGTCAACTCCTATCGGTTCAATTTTTCCATGATATCCTTACGAAGTGGAAGGACTTACCCAATGAAAAGAAGAGATAGATCGTTGAGATGAACTCTCTATCTAGAGTTTCCATAGCTAAACAAGGCTGCAAAGTTTAGTAGAAAGTGGATGCTATAGAGGACGATGGCCACTATGAGCCATCAAAGGTCAGAGGTAGGAGATGCAATTAAAGAGGGAAAAAATATGTCCATGTATCCCAATGCATATTCATGATTGAAGGAAGGCTAGGGTTGAGATACTTGACATCCCCAACTAGTATAAGCAACTTGGGAGATTCACTTATAAAGTATGTAACCTATCATTTGAGTTCAAGAGAAGGATATTTTTATTTAATTTTTTGAGAGAAATTTATTTACAAAGGCATCATTAATAGGATTTTGAAAAAATTTATAGCTTTGTATTTAAAAAGGGTTAATTTTAAATATGCAAAATCTATAGATAAGGAGTTTTAGATATAGGCCTTGAATGCACGTGATATACTAGGTTTACATGTAGTGAACTCCCTAGATAAGCAATAATGAGTGGCAACTAGAGCACGTCTCTCAAAGGTTAGGGGCTTCTCTTCTCGATAGGCATGGGTGACGGTGCCGCCCAGACGCTTCCATGCGTGACTTTGTAAGTGAATCTCCATGTGTTTATGCATAGCTTCTACCGTATGTGTGCTCGATTGTCTTTGATGAGTGTATTTAGAAGGAGACAAATCATCGTGTCTGTACACAAGACGAGTACGATTATGCATGTAGACACGGAACATCTACATTTCTTTGAGAAGCTAGAGTGAGAAAGGCATCTAATTAATTGGGCCCATGTTGTCACCTGCACAAGTATATTCCCTTGCTAATTAAGTTTTCAACTTATGGTTTGCTAGCATGTAGCTTATGGTTTGCCTATATTTATGTAGGGAATTTTGAAAGAGGTTCGCAATGATGATGAGAAAGAGGAAGGAGGTGATGGTGGGAATGATACAAGTAGATATGATATTTTTTATAATTGTTTTTTTGTAAGAGCTTGGCACTAATCTTTTGTAACATAACAATGTAAATGATGCTCTCAGCAATAAAAATATGATCATATTTGTGTGTAAAAGTATGTCTTTCTTTCGAATATGTTTCCTTCAGTCTCTCTCAAATCTAAGTACCTTTTGTGGTACCAAAAGTAGAATAGGATAGATTGGGGCTGGAGGAGTCGCTAGCCCATGTATGTTCTATTCATCTCATTCTGCGAATGCCAACCCTAGTCTGTCCTATTGTACCAAAAAATTATACAGAGTCCAGAATGTCCGAGGATATAAGCGTCGATTTTAACCAGAGTCGGTAATACTGTCTTTATATGCATCAATATATTCATGATCCAATGCCTATATTGAGAGGGTTCTTTCGACACTTATACCGACATATTTTTTTGACACTTACCAACACCGCCCGCTTTTTTCGATGCCTATATCGATAGTCGTGTACTGACGAAGAGAGAGATTGAAGGGGAAAAAAAGATCTTAAGTCCAAGACATCGGTATGGATTTCAGTATGGGGTCATTCCCTTGTAGTGTTCACACTATAGCGAGCTTGGAGTTTCGGTTGCTAGGTGAGAATTTGCTCTTCTTAAAGCTTGATTTGGAGCTAACATGGCTTCAGAAGTTCCCACATCAACTTGGGAGTTGATTAACCCAACCTGCTCTTCTTAAAGCTTGATTTGGAGCTAACATGGCTTCAGAAGTTCCCACATCAACTTGGGAGTTGATTAACCCAACCGGCATAGGAAAGATGATTCGAGATCTTATGCCAATTTTCTCCTCATCTCTTGGTCATTGAGCTTTTTGGTTTGGGTAGGTAACGTTTTCACATTTGAACTCATTAATTAAAAAACTTGAAAATTGATTGATTAGGTGAAATTAATTCTAGTTGATAAACCCAAAGCAACTGAGAAACTTACAAATGTAAGACGAATTGTACTGGATCTCAGCCATATCCGATCGACTTGTGTTTAGGGAATGCGCGTCGGCAGCTTCATGTATCAAGGACGGCCTACTGCTGCAATGCAGCAAAAACAAGTAATCAGAGTGAGAGAGGGAAAGAGTGCTCTTAGCAGGAATGCAGAGGAAGCGTTGAAGTCAAGTCAGAAAAGAATTACGGTTCTCGCGGCGGTGCAGGTCGACGAGTAAGCCAAAAGTCAGTGAACGCCTTGCTTGAAATTCA
This sequence comes from Cibotium barometz, assembly GCF_041138505.1. Classification (NCBI taxonomy): domain Eukaryota; kingdom Viridiplantae; phylum Streptophyta; class Polypodiopsida; order Cyatheales; family Cibotiaceae; genus Cibotium; species Cibotium barometz. The sequence goes on from NC_141069.1 coordinate 15,486,034, forward strand.
CTTGGACAGTGCAGGTTGCAGGCAGTAACTGTGGAACCCTGATTACTTACGCAGCATATTGCACTTCTCCCGCATTAAGCAAACTAATGTCTGAGCACATAAATAAATTGGGTGAAAATAGGGTTTGATTACACGCTGTCTGCGCCCGGTTCACGTTAAAGCTGGGCCGCATCTCTCTCTCTCTCTCTCTCTCTCTCTCTCCCTCTCTCTCAAAAGAGATTTGAGGGTGCGCAATTAAGAAGTGAGCTCGACCTGTTTGAATTTCCTAGCCTATACTCGGAGAAACTTGGAAGCTCCATTCATGTGTGCAGTTAGGTTCTCACGGGACGTCATGTCAGTTCTTCAGAAAATACCTAGTTAATGGATTTATCGCTAACGTATCTTAAAACAGAATTGAAACTTATCTGGAAAAAAAAACAGAATTGAAACTTTTTCCCAAGGAAAACAGAATTGAAACTTTGAACATATGGAAATCTCACCAATAAGATATAAAAAATAAGAGACTTATTGTCTCACATGCTGAATTCTTGCAGGTTAATTAAGGTTTGAACATCTCGCGTAGGCTCGAATGTGCGAAAAAAAAGACCTTCACGGCCCAACAAATGGTGAAAAAACTCCATTTCTAAATATTGGAGGTATTTTTACCGAATTTATAATAATTTGAAGATATTTATAACTGAAACAAACAAAAGTCTTACAATTACCAAACCTTCAACTCTAAAACTGGCAATAATTCTTTCACGAGTGCAAAATACACTATATACCCGTGGTTTTTTTTTTTTTTTTTTGCAAGTAAGCGTAGGCATGGCATAATATATATATATATATTCACATGAGTTTTGAGTTTACCTATGGGTAGTTGTGAATGCGGCGGGGCTGAGCTTGCAATCCGGTGACAGAAGAATAGAGAGCACGCTCACCCACAGGCCGTATCTGAATGTGGAAGAATGTGCTCTCTATCTTCTGTCAACAGCGTGAGATTTGGACAACTCAAGATTAAAAAACTCGCCATCGCTAGCTAGTTAGTATATTGGTGCCGTAGCTCTAGTCATTAGATTGCTGCACACCTAATATGGAGAAATAATCAGGGAATCCGCTTTAATAAGCTGGGTCGAGGATACTGATCATCTGAAAAAAGAAAAGAAGGGCAAACATGGCCCCCAGAAAAAGAAGCAGAATCAGGCAACGACAGAGCTCATGGGACAACATATATTATACATATAAAACTAATTTGCTACTAATATCGATGGCCCTCTGGCGCTGATCATTTTACAGGCGCAGCAGCTAATATATTGTGTTGGCGTAGTTTGGGCCATTGCCGCACTAGTCGCATTCGCACATTATACACATCAGAGCTTTATGGAAAAGCTTTCCTCTCCACTCTTGACCACAAAAGGCCCCATCATCATCAAGCAGCAAATAGATGCAGGGACCACCCATTTATCTCTTGGACAAAAGGGTTACACACTGCTTTTCTGAAGGACATGCGCTTCGTCACATGCGTGCAGGCGAGTGAGTCGAAGCCCTAATTTTTCAAGCTGGAGCTAATAAATTATTACGGCAGGACTAAATGTAATATATTTTGCGACACCAGCTAGGTACGCCGATTAATCGCAGTCCGCATGAAGGCTGCCGAAATTAGCTGCAGAAATGAGCAAGTGATATATCATCGATCATCATTCTTACCCTGGATGGACTAGCAGCTAGGAGCATTAGCAAGCAGATCGATGACGCGTCATCTCACGAGAGACTAATTAATTGTGCTCCAAGCACCCTCCCCGCCCGCCCCGCCGGCCGGGACACCTATAACAAGCACACCTGAACGAACTGCCATCTGATCTCTCTCTCTCTTTCTCTGGTAACGCATGCGCATGCCACACTACCTACCTACATGGATGCCTGTTTTTACAAGGCTTCCATCGTACTTTTTCTTGCGACACGCTTTGTAAGCCGTGCAGGGTTGCCCTAAACTGCATGGCGGTAACAATTGCAAGTTCCAACAGACTATGAGCTTCTCGAATGAGAAATTAAGGAACACAGCGGTAGACCATTTGATCTAGGATTCTTTGAGTCTATGAGACGCGAGAGAGAGAGAGAGAGAGAGAGAGAGAGAGAGAGAAGGGAGAGGAGAGGAGAGGGCCACAACTCCCGGCGGGTGGTGGGTATTTCGAAGGTCATTAGTCAGAACGCCGTAAACACAGCGATGTGTAGCGTAAAGGTGTGTGGCAATGCATGGTGAAGCTGGTGGCGATGTCAGTGTAGTTGAGCATGAAAGAGATGGGCAGTACTGGGCGGGAAGCTGTAGGCTGCACATGCATACCACCAACAACAAATTATGCTCGTGCTATAGGGCCGGATGCAGGCGCCCTTATCATGATGATAAAAGGAAGGAAGAGATCACGGACCGAATAGGAGGATGGTCATGGGAATGTCCCCGCCCCCCAACAAACAAAGACTTTCTTTGATGCTCTTCACCCGTGACGTGAATTAGGCGGCAATTGCGAGCTGCCGAAGCACTAACAGCAGCAGCAGCAGCATGAGCATGGGGACGACGGTGGTGTGCTGGGCATGCAATGCATGCATTCGAATATGCATTAAACGAGAATGGGCGGGTGGCATCGCCAATAATACGGGCGGGCGGGCGATGTTGAATGCAGTGTTCACGAAAAACCTAGGTGAATGACAAATTTTTTAAATTTCAAAATAACAATTCACAAAAACCTACAAATTTCAAAAGGGATTTTAGTTATAATTTTACTTAAAAAAATAAATTTAAAAAAAAACTTACAAAAATTTGAGGTGAAAGGTTTTTTGAACTTGAGGTGAAAGGTTTTTTTGAATTGTTGGAAAAAATGTTTTGTGTGTGTGAACACTGTTGAATGTCTCTCTCTCCCGACCCGATGCGGACTCCCACTATAGGGCACGGCTTCTGCCCTTCATTAGGTACGTACGGGGATCCCATCCCCTCCTTCAATACGTGCCACCGTGCAATAGCGAAAGTTCTACGGACACAGTACAAAGTTCAACCTTCCATGGCCAAATCAAATGGCCATATATTTTAACCAACCCTATACTATAGGTGCTTGCAGCGCAAACTTCGTGTCAGCCCAAATAACCTCTGCTAACAGATCATCAGATCTTGTGTGGAGGAGCACTCTAGCTGCTAGCTGGCTGGCTCTGGCTGCAGCTGCATACACAACCAAATAGTTTGAAATCCTAAATGAACTGTCTTTACACGCCCAAGATATTCCAATGCAAATAATAAATCATTGGAGCAACTTGCAACTCTCATTTTCAGAGCTCGGACATGGAATCACAGAGTGTTGGCTCTAAAACACAAGTTCTTTCCACAGGAAGATTACAGGACAAAAGAGCGACGGGAGATAGAGTCTATTTATTATTATTAACCAATACGAATAAAGATTTTATTTCTTCTCTTTTATTTGGAGAGCGAGAGGAGGGCGCGGGCGCTATGATTTTTACATATATGGTTGTAGAATGGAGAGAGAGAGCGCACGCGAGAGAGAGAAATGCAAGTACAACCTGCAACATAAATGTATTAATAATATGTGTAGGATTTCTCTTTATGTACACTTATATTTATAAATGTATACTAGTGGGCTGCTGGCCCATGCTTCCCACGTATATAATTGGCTGTGCCTTTGTTGTTGGTGTTTTAGTGTACCAATGTAGAAGCACCATGTGAATAGGGGCACTCATAATGTAACCAAAGCCTATATTAGAGGCTATCATGAAATGAGACTGGAGCATCTTTGACCTATCCTTTTTAGTGTACTTGCATTGTCTCTACAACACACTTACACTCCTCAATCATCCTTCTCTCTTCACTAGCTATGGAGGTGCCCATCTATGATCCCCCATAACTCCACAAGCATTCTTGAGCAAGCTCTACCATGATTTATAATATGCCATTATTATCTCATAACAAAGAACAAATCAGAAGACAAAAAGACATTTACCATCATAGAAGAGAATTAGGGTCAATGAGCACAAGCATGTAGTAGCCTCAGAGAAACCCTGTAGATTTCAATGGTATGAGAGCCAGCCATGGTGTCTCCTTTCAAGCACTTACATTTTGGCCGCCATCGTAGTGGTGTTCGCATGGGCCTCAATAGCTTCTACGACTCACCCACGACATCTAACTAGTCATCATCGAGCCATAATCTCATTGATTTTCATT